>NC_056735.1:943503251-943658251 GCF_019279795.1 Protopterus annectens
AAATTCTATTCTTTTCTGTTCTACTAATGAGCCAGGTAGCACCCTATGTAAGAAAGCAGTGAAATAAGAGAAGCTCAAATGAAATGCACCCTCATTTTTACTTGGTGCTAAGCAATGAAACTCCACTGAAGATTTTTTAATGCATAAAAGAGGTTCTCCAATGAAATGTATCGAAGTTAAGCAGGCCTATTCCTTAACTTTTTAAATCAGTAGATAACTCTCCAGGGCATTAAATTCTTCCAGTCTGATAAGGTAGAAGCAGCTACACTGTGAAAACATCATCAGACAAGGATTTGATAGCTCAGCTACACGTGATTACAATTTTCTCAGACAACATAAAAATGACATTTGGTCTTAATAAATGTGCAAAATCAACATTTATAAAAGGGAAGCTACAGCATGAAGAGAGTATCAACCCGAGGAAAGAAATGTGATATAAAGGAACTTGATCAGAAAGGAGTGTATAAACACTCTGGAATAAATGATGGGTCGACAATAAAACATGAACAAATGAGAATAAATTTCAGTAAGGAATATATCAGAAGACTAAAGCCAATATTGAAAACTGCTTTGACATCTAGGAATAAAGTTCAAACTATAAATCGTCTCTTCCTGCATTAACTTACACCTCTGTTGTGATTGATAAGAAAACAAGGAAAATGTATCATGTTTATCAAATGATATATAAAAAACAGTGCATGCCAGGGTTATTTATTGTTTGTACTGAAGGAGGTATGGTTCTCTTCAAAATTAACTACATGGCTAGATCTGCAGTTTTGGGGCTACATACATATTTGCTTACCACATCAGATCTAAATATAATTTTTTATTTAACATTTGTTGACCGGGAAAGTCCGACTAGGTTCCACAGATCCTGTTTTCAGTGGAGTCCCGGGGAGAAATGCTCCAGAAGCATGTTTTTCGAATGTGGGAGGAAACCAGAGTACCCAGAGGAAACCCATGTGAATGCAGGGAGGACATGCAAACTCCACACAGAAGGCACCCCAGCCAAGAATCAAACCAGAGATTCTCTTGATGTGAGGCAACAGCATTAACCGCTGCACCACTGCGCCACCCAGAAATGAAAGTTCTAAAACAGGATGAGAAAAAGTCTAGGATGATATGTTTGCTTAGTTTAACAGAAGCATTTCAAAACAAAATGACAATAGAAATCAAACCAGATAAAAATTAGACAGCAAACAGGAGTGCCAAAAACAAGAGAAAATATGAAGAAAAGGATCAGATGATAAGGAGAAACTCAAAAGACCACACATATACTGACAACTATAGAGACCTTCTGGAACAACCTTATGTTGACCAAGACATCCTGCAGGAATGGCTAAGGAAAGGAAAACTGAAACTAAAAGATGAAAGGCTAATAGTGGCTGCCCAAGATAGTGGACTACATAGACAGTGGTTTGCAAAGTCTATAGAACAAGTGCTAGAAACAGACAAATGTATTCTGTACAAGAACTGCAGATAGTTGCACATTTTATTGCTGGGTGTAATACACTCATGACTGAGGGTCTGTACACTGAAAGACATAATAACGTGGCAAGATTGTTGCTTTGGGGATTGTGTAAACACTACAATATGGAAGTAGCTGAGAAGCATTAGAATCTCGAACCACAGCAATGCAATATGGAAGTAACTGAGAAGCACTGGAATCACAGTTCACAAAGCATCATAGAAAATGATGAAGTTTATTTCAGATGGAATCACCCATTACCAGCAGTTCAAAAATAGATGCAAGAAAACCAGATATAGTAGTTAAAAAAAGACTAAAGTAACATTGATCATAGAAATTGCTACAACTGGAGATTACAGCTTCTTATATACAAAACGACAAAGTTATAAAATACCAGGATTTGCAAGCAGAAACTAGAGCAATGTGTAAAAAAAAGATACCCAGATAGTTCCAATAGTAACAGGAGCAGCAGTTATACAATTGCACTTAAATATGCCATTAGTATATGTGACCACAGATGAATTGCAGAAGGAGGTAATCTGGGGAACATTGTGGATGCTGAGAAGAACATTTTTGGCTAACATTAAAGATTGAAACAATACTAATTTCATGAACTGTAATCATTAGTTGACGTAGGAAAGGGATACATTCCTGTCATGGTATAAGAAAGCCAAAATACTTGGAAAAATTAAACTGAGTGAAATCACTACCTTTAGAGGTATGCATGCATATAGTACATACTGAAGCCAGGTCTGCTGACATATGATGAAATGCATTAAAGTGTCCTTTGAGAAATTGTTCATCCAAGCTAATTATTCTACTGATAAAACAACCTTAACAGTTGACCCAGTAATTTGGGGTCTGGAAACATGTGCAGACAAACATATAGCCAAAATACTAAGAAAGCCATTCTGTGTCACACAGCTCATAAACAAGGGTATGGCATCCAGGTCCAAGGAGGATATAGCACCACTGTACTCAACACTTATCAGACCCATCACTGAGTCCAATGCCCCCTTTGGCATGTACTTAATCAGGCACTTGCAACAGTTGGAATGCACCATTTGGCATGCACCTAACAAGGCGCTTGTGGCAGTTGGAGTGCCCTCAAAGGTTCCTCAGCAGGAGAATCCAGAGTATGAATTTGTTTTCCTACACAGACTGTCTGAAGGCCCTGTCTCTGTACTCAGTCTTATACAGGTTACTGAGAGGCGATCTTTGCTTGGCATATAAGGCATGCTCAGATCAGGATCTCATGTACATCTGCAAAACAAACAGCAATAGAAATTCTAGATCCAAGGACCTGAATTTTGCCTGTGACATAAATAGAACATGCTGGAGAAACCAATATGTGTTTCAAAGGATTCTTATACTCTGGAATAAGGTCCCTGTCCACATAAAGCTGAGTTCATCCCTGACCCTTTTCAAACAAAACTTTGATCATTGGGTGGAAAATCACAAATTCACCGATAGCCTGGCCCTCATGTCTCTGATTGACAGATGTTGATGTTAATGAAATGAATCCCACCTTACATACCCCCAACTCACATAACCCTTATCTACCTCCGTACTAGCATACCCCACCATATAGGGATCCAGGATACTTGTGGACAAAACTGGCTTGTATTGCATGACTTGGTTTGTAAAGACTCTGGTAGTTATTATCCTAGTATAAACTTATAAATCTGTGAATCTATGCCTAGTTAAATATTTGTATGAGAAATCAGGCTTGTTTTTGCAATGGTGTTATTTCCAAAAAGGTAAATTTCATTTTATAGTATAATACAGATAATGCTTAAGATATCATGTCTACTCAAAGTGCCACAGTCTGAATTTGACACTTAATAAAATGATAACTTATGACAGGATGGGTGGAATGTGCAGTACAAGTGACAGAGATGGTCACTGACAAACTGCATTGGATCAAGGTTACACACACATTCTCCCCTCAATTTTAGTCACTGCCTTACTTCCACCTACCTACTTTCCAGGTCCCTCAATCCAGAATGATAACTGTCCTCAGGTTAGTGTAGAGCATGTTTGTTACTGATAGAGCTGATAAACTCACTGCTCATATACACTGTCCCTTTTTCTTCATCACTGAAGTACTCCCCATTACTTATGTATTTTTGGACCCCTTAAAAGGCACTTGTCACCACAGGGTGTAGATCCAAAAAAAAAAAAACAGGCCAGCAGTAAATTCCAGCAAAATACTTTAGTAAAAGTATAATTGGGCTAGAATACCCATAAACAAATGTACAAAAATAATGACACCCAAAAGGTGACAAAGCATACCGGTTTCAGCATCAAGCCTTCATCAGTGCTATCTGACAAATAGTATAACAATCAATCTATATATATATATATATATATATATATATATATATATATAGACATATATATATATATATAGACATATATATATATATATATATATATATATATATATATATATATATATATATATAAAACAGTCAAATAGTGCACCACATAATTATCCAATCACAATTGTTCATTGAGTACTGGAGAAAATAAGCCACCTAATGTGATTATCCACATTTTTTCTTTATAATCCAATAAAGAGTGTAGATTTTCTGAAGAGGTATTTGGTTTATATATTCTGTCAATAACTGTAACCTAAACCTGGCAGAAGGATGTAATACCTGATGTTTATATAAAGCATTTGTATTCCTATGACATTTAATGTCACTTATATTCTTTGATATTCTAAGTTTAAATGGATGAGAAGATTGCCCAATATAAAAAGCTGGGCAGGTGCAATTTACCAGATAAATCACCCAATCACTACTACAGTTTCCAGAAAACCCTTATATCATACACCTTAGGACAACTGAAGGAAGTGAATGAGTTTTGTTTAGGGACGATGCTGCAAAACCTGCAGTGTCCACATGGAAAACTGCCCATTAATGGGCCACCCTGTAGTGTAATTTACAAAGTATTCTGTGCCACCTGATTACCCTTTTTGTAATGG
This sequence comes from Protopterus annectens, assembly GCF_019279795.1. Classification (NCBI taxonomy): domain Eukaryota; kingdom Metazoa; phylum Chordata; order Ceratodontiformes; family Protopteridae; genus Protopterus; species Protopterus annectens. The sequence continues at coordinate 943,507,712 of NC_056735.1, forward strand.
TTAAACCAGACCCCCATGTTTTTTTCCTCTTCTGTATCCAAACCTACATCTAAATGGCAAAAACTGAGCTAATCTATCCTTCATATATAAAATATCCCAATGCTTGTGTATAATATCTTGTACATATCTTATAGTCACCAAATTCCATAATAAATCTAAGATGGGACTCAGATTTTAAACTTTTGTCTCTATATGAAATGGTCTGTTGATATCATGAACTTTATCGTTGGCTAAATCATCATCATATTTATGATAACCTTGTTTATGAAATCTATGGGCCATATCACATGCCTGAAGATTATAATTCTCCACAGTAGAACATATTATTTTAAGTCTTAAAACTGAGACTTAATGACATGAGGGAGGGTGACAGTTGGAAGCATATAGCAAATTATTAAACTGTGGCAATTTCCTGTAAACATTACAACTCAAAGTACTATCTTCTAAAACGTTGACATCCACATCCAAAAAAGTCACACTCTTCCGATGGTAGTTCAATGTAAATTGAATTCCCCCATTTAAGATATTCAACAGACTCAAATACATAATGCTCATCTGACCTCCATATTAGCCATCTGTTGTCTAAATAACTGTGCCAAATATTTTTCTCTGCTAGAAATAGATTACGATTGCCATCATAGATTAAATGATGTAAACCATAGCTCATGAACAGATCCGCATAAATGGGAGTGAAAGACACTCCCATGGCAGTGCCCTTCAGTTGCAAATCACAAACATTGTCAAAATAAAAAACATTTTTATTGAGCACGTGCTCTGTTAAGCACAAAAGAAATGTATTAAAACCAGGCGGGTAAAGGGAGACTTTAGAAAGCCAAAAATACAACGCTAACAAACCAGCCTAGTGCGGAATATTTGTGTAAAGCGCACTGACATCTAAAGTGCACAATAGCCAACCCTTTTCCAACTGTATGTTGTTTATGATATTCAAAAATTGTGTGGTGTCCTGAATCTGCACTCTGATATGTGTCAACAATGGCTTCAAATATTTAGTCAAATATTCAGATAAGGGTTCCGTTAAGGAACCTAACCCAGATATTATAGGTCTACCCAGAGGTTTGTTTGTCATAATTCTTATGTATTTTGGGTAGCATATAGAAAACTTGTTTAGCAGGATTCACCACCATAAGGTGATATTTATCATGTTTGGATATAATACCTTCTTCACAAGCTAAAGTTAAAAAAATTGTCAATTTCAGGTTTGAAAATATTGGTAGGATTCAAATCCATACGTTGATAATACTGTTGATCTGAAAGTTGACAAATGGCTTCATTATGATACCTGTGCCAATCCCAGATGACCACTGCTCCCCCTTTTATCTACCTGGTTAATAACCACATCCTTTTCTTGCTCAAATTACATAGAGCTGTACGTTCCTCCCTAGTGATATTATCCTATGTCCTGCATTACTAACATTAGAAAAATTTAACTCTTTCAACACTAAATTTTGGAAAATGTCAACATTTTTGTTCATAGGAGGTACAAGAGAATAGAAGTCCTAAATCTGATATTATATGAATTCTCACCATATGGCTCAGAATCTGCAAAATATAATTTTAAATTTAGTTTGCGACAAAAACTAATAACATCTTGTGCAAAAGAGAATTCTGACACCATGAACTTGAGGATAAAACCCATGCCTTTATTCAACAGTTTTTGTTCTACTTGCATAAGTTCCAAAGATGAAGTATTGTGAATATTCAAACAATCATTTATTTGTGTGTTAACTCTGCCAACATAGCTTCCAAGCTTGTTCCTGTTTCCTCTATGTTTCTTCCCTCATTTTTTGTCTGTCATATTCTTAAAGGTAAAAGATGGCTGAGTACCCACAACTTCCATGATTTCTGGGTCTGCTGCTTTTTTAAAGCAGTTTTTATATTATCCAAAAGTGTTTTTATGTATGTATCTTTAAGAAAAATGATCCAGCTTAACTTACTTAACTAATTGACTACAACAGGAGTATTTAAATTGAACTGCTATGCCTTTTTGTAACTACGTCTGAGGAAGCAGTGGGATACACTGTAAAAGCGCTTACGTGTTCCTTGTGTTTTAGTTAGTACTTTTTCGAATAAAAGGACTTCTTATTTAATCAGTTTTTGTGGTAATGTTGTTTTGCCACACACCTTTCTGTTGGCTTTTATCTGTATTTACTTAGGTGTGTCAGGCATTAATCCAGTTTCACTGGTGAGTTGTTTTTCTGTTTGAGAGTTTTTGCTATATCAACATTTATACCGGTTACTGGTGCTATGGCAGAAGAACAATGAGACATAAAACTGGATTATACTCCACAAAATCGTACTCAGGATACTAATGCATCGACCAGGGACAGGTTGTGACAGTCTCTGAATAGAACTAGCAAGCCCCTGTTGCAGGAGAATATTTATACAACTGGTAATGCTGATAGTGAGGTTGGCAATGACTTGGAAACCTTAAGAAACAAAATAAATCGTTTTGAGAACGGTTTGTTTAAACTCAATAAACTACAGATGCAACGATTCTATTTTGAAGCCTGTTTGACCTTAAAAATGATTCCAAGATGGCTATGCATTTTAAAGATGTCCATTTATGGGAGCACGTACCCTGGTCTAATTGCTGAATGGCAGAAGTTGAATAATGAACTGAGCTACAATTACTTGAAACTCATGATAAACTTCTTCAAGCCAGAAGAACAGCAACTCTCAGACACTTTACTTAAGTTACAGCTGGATCTATACTCAGAATTTCCTGAGGCCCTTATAGACATAAAAATAGGAAACATTATGGACTGTGACAGTATTTGAAAGGAAAGCCCTACATAACAAATTGCACAAGCTGGAAAGGGATAGAAGAGATTTTCTCAATGGCCATGTTTTTGCATGGCCAAGAGAGGTGAATCAGGGACTAGCACTGGGGCAGACACCCACACCTACGACCAATGAATGACAAAGGGAGTTGCTTCCCCACCTACATATGGCTCCAGGAAGTACTTTAATTTCCAACGAAGCAGTGAGAGACGGAGACACATCATACTCACCGAGAATCAATGGTACAGCATAAACAGATGCCTCAAATACATCTTCAGAGGATTTGTTGGGAGCTAGGCATGAAACACTGCAAAGGAACCTCCCACCAAGTCAATAAAACAACTCCACATCAGCGAGCACAAGTACTGCAGAACTTGTTTCAGATGGAAAGAAACAAGTAGAACTGAGTTACCTTTTACCCATAGACATGGGAGGAATCAACAGCAGGGACAGGTCTCAAAGCAGAACAAGGCTAAAAAGAAAGTACAATTCAAACAATAGTGGCACAATGAACACTATAAAGAAAATGTGGTCACACAACATAAATCAATAATATGGAACATTTCCACAATAGAATTAGGTCAAGACTAACTGCAAGTTATGGAAAAGGGTCTATCTTTCATACCATCATGAACAACAGAGGTAACAGACTACATTTTGGATTTAAAATGTTATATGAGAACTGTTATTTTAAAATTAATGTACAGCAGTAATGATGTTACAGCTAATTCTGCAAATAATTATAAGTTTAGCAAACCTAGCAGCTTTGTACCACTAAATCTTCCAGTCTTGAATTTATTTGAGAAGTTACGCACAGAAGATTTATATGAAGCCTTTTACAATGACTCCACAAAAAGTACACACAAAAAGAGTTTTTTTAATTTAAATTATAAAGAAAGGGCAGCCTTGAAGGCACTGCAGGAGAACAGTGATATATGTATTCATCCTGCCGACAAAGGCGGCCCCATAGTTGTCATGGACAGAAAGTACTATTTTAATAAAATTAAGGATATGTTAAATGATGACAAGTCGTATAAGAAAATAGTAGTAAATGATGTACATAGGATTGGAGGCAGAATCAAGGACACACTACATGAGAGTTTAACCATGAGAAGTATAGACCTTGATTTATTTAAATATTTTATAATAGAAGACCCACTTATACCTACCATGCAAGGCATACCGAAAGTACATAAGAATCTCCTAGACCCACCTATGAGACTTATAGTCTCTGGAAAAGGATGGTGCATGGAACCGATTTCAATATATTTGGAAAAAATATTGAAACCTTATGTTGAAGAAAACTGCCTTATTTTAAGGGACTCTAAGCAGTTTTTGCTGGAATTATACCAGTTTTATGAAACTAACAAGGATTTCAAGGTGGTCATCATGGTAACCCTTGATGTGTCACTGTTTACTGTTATTCCCAATCATACAGGTGTAGAAATGTTACAGTTCCTTGAGGAAACATACATCACTTAATGCAGCTAAAACATATATGGTAGCCTTACTAATGGAGATCGTTCTGGAGAATAATGCATTCATATATGAGAACCAGTTATATGTCCAAGCACATGGAATAGCCATGGGCAACCTATGTGCAAATAGTTATGTTAACATAGTGATGGCTGTATGGGGGGAAGATCTTATAGTAAATGGTGACTTCAGAATGCATGTAAAATTGTACAGAGAATTTTTAGATGACCTCTTCTTTATTTGGGAGGGCTCTCATGAAAAACTTTTACAGTGTGTTGAATATTTCAGTCATACATCTGATTTTCTAAAATTCATGATGAAACACTCTACAAAAACCATAGACTTCCTGGATGTGACCATTAGTATTATAGACGAAGGAAAGGTAACCACAAAAATTCATAGAAAGGAATGCTATAAGAACACATGTCTGCATAGAACAAGTATGCATCCACAGCAAATATCTGATAACATTGTAAAAGGACAAGGGATGTGGTTGTCTAGATTATGTGCACAACAAAGTAATTTCGAGGAAGAAATGTTAGTTTTAGAAGAAAGATTTACTGAGTGAGGTTACCACGTAGACAAGGTCAACACAGTATTAAATCATGTAAGGGATAATAGAATCACAAAAGGAAGACCATATTTCTCCCGAATGATAGGGGGGACAGCATGACTCCCAAGAAAATAGTAAAAGCAGTAAGGGAAGACAGAGAATGCCAGTAAAATATGCTAGTAACATACAGACAGCCATGAATATTTTCAAAAAACATTGGCCAATTCTAGCAGCAGACCCAGAAATCAGGGAAGTTGTGGGTGCCCAGCCATCTTTTACCTTTAAGAATATGAAAAACATAAAAGGGATTCTCTGCTACCCAAATAATTTAAAGACGGAACCTAGTAAAGAGGTAAAAATATGTAACAATTGCAATTTTTGCAAATATATTGAGGTATCTAATCATTTTTTTCACCTGGATCTAAAGAGGACATTTTGGTTTCATGCTGAAGGGACCTGTTACATGGAACATTTGGTATATCTAGCTTTACTGTGTGACCGGCATGGCCTACTGGATCTACGACTGTTGAACAAAAGCTCAACAGTCCGAATCTAACATCACCGAACACACTTTAATGAAAGCGCTTTTATAGAAAAAGCACTTTCGTTAAAGTGCATACAAAAAAACAACAAAACAGTGTTTGTGCAGGGGGGCTAACCCCCCTGCACCCCCCACACCCCCCTACTTTAATATTCTCACTCCGAGATCGCACTACAGTGGAGAAAAGGAAAAAATTCCCTTACCTGCACAGTAGTACAATCTCCACAACAGTCATTCCCTCACCACTCCCTCTGGCTGCAGGCATATATACACGAAAGTGCTTTTTCGGTTAAAAGCACTTTCGTATAAGTATGCCCGGCCATTAAGCCTTCAGTGAAAAGTACCATCAAGCATTAGTCCTAGACCCAGCCTACTACATAGGAAAAACAGACAGATAGTGCAAGTTTGGAATTAGAGAGCATTTGTATGACATACAGAAACAGCTTCCAACCAATGTTCTAGCCAGACATGTCATGAATACCTCAGCAGAGCACACTTTTAAATTTCATATGATAGAGAACATTAAGATTACTAACGTGTTAGTATACATTAGAAATAGGACTAAAGTGAATTAGACTAGATGGATACTAAGATTAAGAGCACATGTGGGCAGTGTACTTAATGACAGGGTCCCTGTGAGGCCCATTTTACAAGCTAGACCACTTAGAAAATAGCCCCATCTATGCTCAATCTGTTTTTACAGTTCACATGTTACATACATTTATAAAACATTACTATATATATGCCCTGTACATTTTTTATGTGTGTGTGTGTGTGTGTGTGTGTGTGTGTGTATATATATATATATATATATATATATATATATATATATATATATATATATATATTTTTTTTTTTTTAATGTATTTTATTTCTGTACTTTGCTTTTATCCATATATATCCACACATTTCATTTAGTTTATGGAGTATGTTCAATCCTTTTCATGATCCTAACTTTTGTGATGTAAAAATGTAATACTCTTCATATATATCTTTCTTTTGGTCCATCTGTCCATCTGTATAAATATACCACTGTTTTTCAAATTTTAATACAAATTTTAGACATTAATCCAGAATATATTGTGTTAGTATATGTGCTTTTTAAGTTCATATGTAAGCATGCATTTTTAAAGAAAGGGCAGCCTTGAAGGCACTGCAGGAGAACAGTGATATATGTATTCATTCTGCCGACAAAGGCGGCCCCATAGTTGTCATGGACAGAAAGTACTATTTTAATAAAATGAAGGATATGTTAAATGATGACAAGTCGTATAAGAAAATAGTAGTGAACGATGTACATAGGATTGGAGGCAGAATCAATGACACACTACATGAGAGTTTAACCATGAGAAGTATAGACCTAGATTTATTTAAATATTTTATAATAGAAGACCCATTTATACCTACCATGCAAGGCATACCGAAAGTACATAAGAATCTCCTAGACCCACCTATGAGACTTATAGTCTCTGGAAAAGGATGGTGCACGGAACCGATTTCAATATATTTGGAAAAAATATTGAAACCTTATGTTGAAGAAAACTGACTTATTTTAAGGGACTCTAATCAGTTTTTGCTGGAGTTATACCAGTTTTATGAAACTAACAAGGATTTCAGGGAGGTCATCATGGTAACCCTAGATGTGTCACTGTTTACTGTTATTCCCAATCATACAGGTGTAGAAATGTTACAGTTCCTTGAGGAAACATACATCACTTAATGCAGCTAAAACATATATGGTAGCCTTACTAATGGAGATCGTTCTGGAGAATAATGCATTCATATTTGACAACCAGTTATATCTCCAAGCACATGGAGTAGCCATGGGCACCCTATGTGCAAATAGTTATGTTAACATAGTGATGGCAGTATGTGGGGAAGATTTTATAGTAAATGGTGACTTCAAAATGTATGTAAAATTTTACAGACAATTTTTAGATGACCTCTTCTTTATTTGGGAGGGCTCTCATGAAAAACTTTTACAGTGTGTTGAATATCTCAGTCATACATCTGATTTTCTAAAATTCACGATGAAACACTCTACAAAAACCATAGACTTCCTGGATGTGACCATTAGTATTATAGACGAAGGAAAGGTAACCACAGAAATTCATAGAAAGGAATGCTATACGAACACATGTCTGCATAGAACAAGTATGCATCCACAGCAAATATCTGATAACATTGTAAAAGGACAAGGGATGCAGTTGTCTAGATTATGTGCACAACAAAGTAATTTCGAGGAAGAAATGTTACTTTTAGAAGAAAGATTTACTGAGCGAGGTTACCACGTAGACAAGGTCAACACAGTATTAAATCATGTAAGGCATAATAGAATCACAAAAAGAAGACCATATTTCTCCCAAATGATGGAGGGGGGACAGACAGCATGACTCCCAAGAAAATAGTAAAAGCAGTAAGGGAAGACAGAGAATGCCAGTAAAATATGCTAGTAACATACAGACAGCCATGAATATTTTCAAAAACATTGGCCTATTCTAGCAGCAGACCCAGAAATCAGGGAAGTTGTGGGTACTCAGCCATCTTTTACCTTTAAGAATATGACAAACATAAAAGGGATTCTCTGCTACCCAAATAATTTAAAGATGGAACCTAGTAAAGAGTTAAAAATATGTAACAATTGCAATTTTTGGAAATATATTTAGGTATCTAATCATTTTTTTCACCTGGATCTAAAGAGGTCATTTTGGTTTCATGCTGAAGGGACCTGTTACATGGAACATTTGTATATCTAGCTTACTGTGTGACCGGCATGGCCTACTGGATCTAAGGCAGTTGAACAGAACCTCAACAGTCCGAATCCAGCATCACCGAACACACTTTAATGAAAGCACTTTTATAGAAAAAGCACTTTCGTTAAAGTGCATAAAAAAAACAATAAAAAAGTGCTTATGCAGGGGAGCTACACCCCCTGCACCCCCCTACTTTAATATTCTCACTCCGAGATCGCACTACAGTAGAGAAAAGGAAAAAATTCCCTTACCCGCACCGTAGTACGATCTACACAACAGTCATTCCCCCACCACTCCCTCTGACTGCAGGCATATATACACAAAAGTGCTTTTTCGGTTAAAAACACTTTTGTATAAGTATGCCCGGCCATTAAGCCTTCAGTGAATAGTACCATCAAGCATTAGTCCTAGACCCAGCCTACTACATAGGAAAAACAGACAGATAGTGCAAGTTTGGAATTAGAGAGCATTTGTATGACATACAGAAACAGCTTCCAACCAATGTTCTAGCCAGACATGTCATGAATACCTCAGCAGAGCCCACTTTTAAATTTCATATAATAGAGAACATTAAGATTATTAACGTGTTAGGATACATTAGAAATAGGACTAAAGTGAATGAGACTAGATGGATACTAAGATTAAGAGCAGATGTGGGCAGTGTACTTAATGACAGGGTCCCTATGAGGCCCATTTTACAAGCTAGACCACTTAGAAAATAGCCCCATCTATGCTCAATCTGTTTTTACAGTTCACATATTACATACATGTATAAAACCTTATTATATATATGCCCTCTACATTTTTTTTGTGTGTGTATATGTGTGTGTGTGTATGTATGTGTGTGTGTGTGTGTGTGTGTGTGTGTGTGTGTGTGTGTGTGTGTGAATATATATTTTTTTTATGTATATATTTCTGTACTTTGCTTTTATCCATATATATCCACACATTTCATTTAGTTTATGGAGTATGTTCAGTCCTTTTCATGATCCTAACTTTTGTGATGTAAAAATGTAATACTCTTCATACATATATTTCTTTTGGTCCATCTGTCTATCTGTATAAACAAACCACTTTTTTTCAAATTTTAATACAAATTTTAGACATTAATCCAGAATATATTGTGTGACTATATGTGCTTTTTAAGTCCATATGTAAGCATGCATTTTTAGTATTTTGTAAGAACATCTAAGTTTAATTATATTTATAAATTTGTATTAAAAGTTTTTTATATATAATCATAATCTTCATTTATACATATCCTATGTATCTTTTAAATTATATATTTTAAAGCACTTTCATGTTTTTAAGCACTTTGTATACTATCCAAAAGTGTTTTATGTATGTGCTTTAAGGAAGGATGATCCAGCTTAACTTAATTAACTGATTGACTACAACGGGAGTATTTAAATGGAACTGCTAGGGCTTTCTGTAAATACATCTGAGGAAGCAGTGAGATACACTGTGAAAGCATTTACATTTTCCTTGTGTTTTATTCAATACTTTTTCGAAAAAAAGGACTTCTTATTCAAGCAGTTTTTGCAGTGCTGTTGTTTTGCCACACACCTTTCTGTTGGATTTTATCATTTACTCTATGATGGCAATCATAACCTATTTCTAGCAGCGATAGATATTTGGAGCCGTCATTTAGGCAATTTTTGACTAATATGGAGATCAGATGAGCATTATTTACTTGAGTTCATTGAATATCTCAACAAAAATAAATGGGGAATTCAATTTACATTGAACTACCATTGGGAGAGTGTGACTTTTTTGGATGTTGAGGTCAATGTTTTAGAAGATGGTACTTTTGAGTAGTAATGTTTACAGGAAATATCCACAGTTTAATAATTTGCTATATGCTTCCAGTTGCCATCCTCCCCATGTCATTAAGAACATCTCTAAGTCCTAATTTTTATGACTTAAAAGAATATGATCTACTGCAAAGAATTATAATCTTCAAGCATGTGATATGGCCCGTAGATTTTATGAACGAGGTTATCGTAAATATGATGTTGATTTAGCCAGTAAGAAAGTCCATGATATTAACAGACAACAGACCCTCTCATATAGAGAAAAAAGTTTAAAATCTTTGTCCCATCTTAGATTTATGGAATTTGGGGGCAATACCAGATGCTTACAAGATATTATACACAAACATTGGGATATTTTATATATGAAGGATAGATTAGCTCAGTTTTTGCCATATAGCTGTAGGTTTGGATACAGAAAGGGAAAAAAACATGGGGGGTCTGGTTTAACCATTACAAAAAGGGTAATCAAGTAGTACAGAATAGTTTGCAAATTACACTACAGGGTGGCCCATTAATGGACAGTTTTCCATGTGGACACTGCAGGTTTTGCAGTATGGTCCCTAAACAAAACTCATTCACTTCCTTCAATTCTCCTAAGGTATATGATATAAGGGTTTCTGGAAATTGTAGTAGTGATTGGGTGATGTATTTGGTAAATTGCACCGGCCCTGCTTTTTATGTTGGGCAGACTTCTATTCCATTTAAACTTAGAATATCAGAGAATATAAGAGACATTAAATGTCATAGGAATACAAATGCTTTATATAAACACTAGGTATTGCACCCTTCTGCCAGGTTTAGGTTTACAGTTATAAATAGAATATATAAACAAAATACCCCTTCAGAAAATCTACACTCTTTATTGGATTATAAAGAAAAAATGTGGATAATCACATTAGGTGGCTTATTTTCTCCAGGACTCAATGAACAATTGTGATTGGATAATTATGTGGTGCACTATTTGACTGTTATATATATATATATATATATATATATATATATATATATATATATATATATATATATATATATATTGATTGTTATACTATCTGTCAGATAACACTGATGAAGGCTTGAAACTGGTATGCTTTGTCACCCTTTGGGTATCATTATTTTTGTACATTCGTTTATGGGTATTCTAGCGCAGTTATACTTTTATTAAAGTATTTTGGTGGAATTTAGTGCTGGCCTGTTTTGTTTTTTGGTCTACATGTTTTAGTTTGGGCATGCACTTTGCTGTATGTGTGTGGGTTTTGTTGTTCCTGTTTCCAATATGGGTCCTCTCACCTCACACTGTTGGTGGTTCTGCATTCCAGATATTGTTTGTGTGTGAAGAAACTCGGCTATTTAGCTTTGGAACTTTGTTTTGGCCTGCTACTCATCAATGAATCTGCAATTTGAGGTTATATGTTGCCCCGCAAAGGGAATCATAGGTTTATGTAACCAGAGATTTGAAAGTACTGTTTTTTGAGGTTTGTTGTTTTTGATTGAGACTGGAAGTTCATATCTTGTGGCCGTTGAAGTAAATACAAATTATAGGAGTTTATTATTGTATGCAGTATAACTTTGGGGCTCAATGATCTCGTTTTGAGAATATATGTGTTATCCGACACACTATCATCATTCTTGGTCTTATATACAAGTTGGGGTCTCATTCTACAGCTGCCAGTGTTTTCCATGTTTTATATTTCTCCTGGTGCATTTTGGCAGAACTGAATCAACATTTGTGGACATTTATTGGACATTTGGGAACATTATATCAAGTTACCATCCATATTGGTTTTTACTTCATTATTTGCAATTTGTGATGTTCATGTACGCACGACTGTGAGAGGCATAGGCTAAAATTTATTCAATTACTTTTATATGGACAATGATGTTGATATAAAGTGACAAAGTGATTTTGGGGGTTATATGATTTAAACAGCTATCCTTTGTGTGTTTTTATTTCACAAATGTGGAGTATTGGGTGTCTTTGTTCAGTCATCAGTGTACATTTAGGCCTAATGGACTCAACGTTTGTGCTTCATGGACATTTATTGAACATTTGGGAACACTATATCAGGTTGCCATTTATATTGGCCTTTGTTTCATTTTTTAGTCTTTATTTCACAAACATGGAGTATTGGGCGTCTTTGTTCAGTTATCAGTGTAGATTTAAGCCAAACAGACTCAACGTTTGTGCTTCATGGACATTTATTGAACAGTTGAGAACATTATATTAGGTTGCCATTTATATTGGCCTTTGTTTCATTTTTTAGTTTCATTTGTGAACAGTGTTGGTGGGAATTTATCAAACGACTCTTATATGAACACTGTCATTGATACAAAGTGATTTTTTGCGGCTTTCTGATTGGAATATCTGTCACCTGTGTTTATATTTTTATAAATGTGGGTTATTTGGCGACAAACTAATGGTTTATATATGAGCTCCCTTACATGAAAATCAACAGTTTGGCTTGGGACCTATATATACAAATGTGACCTATAGACCTCCTTTCAAGTTCCAGCTTTAGAAGGAAAGATATTTGGAAGGGGAATTCGAATGAAAGGCCCTAGGGTCAAAGTACGCAAACTACTGGAGAAAAAGGTTTAGGATTCCTGTGTGAGCTTACTACCTAGGACATTTTTGTATCTAGGTCTGGCCTAATTAATGTTCTAATGAAAGGGATATTTGACATTCTCTGTTTTTTCAACTGTTTGTACTTTGTGAGATCAGCGGACATTGTATTTTTCCAGTGGGTGTTTGATTTGGATTAGACGGCGAGGGATGGTGTATGCTTTTATGTAACTTGCTTGCCTCAATAATTACTGAATAACTGACTGTATCTTATCCCTACTAGGTGGTTAGTGCACAGACCCCATTAGGATAGCCAGTAGCCAAACCCTCCAAATATTGTCCCACACTTACTCCTTATCCACTCACTACTACAACTGCCCCCCCCTTCCACTTCACCCTTCTATATCCCTGTGAATACACCCTCACACATTTCATTCTAATCCTGTCCTCTCAAACTTATTAACCATCTCTCTTCCTACACATCCTTCTCACTCAACTCATACTCTGCCTCCCACCATGCAAACAAAATCTGCCTATGCTCTAATTCCCTTATTTCTAAGCCTAATCCTCTTCTGCTTACTCTACCTTACTAGTCTCTCACAGTTTCAGCACTCCCCTCCCTTTCATACAACTGCGATTTACATTCAAAAAAACTTTCCCTTTACAACCCAAGCCTCCCCCCACCTCTACAAACATAATGAATCTTTTCTATTTCAAAGGAAGCTCTTCCGTACCCCTACTAAACCACTTCCCATACACACCAAACTCACCTCATTAGGATCCAATATCTACACCTATGATCCATTAGAAAATAGATACCTATCCATACTCTACTCAAAATTTATAACCCTCCTCCTCCATTCTGGAGACATACACCCTAACCCAGGGCCTTCATACAAGTCCACCTCTAAACCACATTCACATAGCTCTCCCCTGCACCACAAATCTCTTCTCCTTGCCACACTTAATGCCAGGAGCCTTTGTAATAAAATACCTTCCTTTCACACCTGGATCTCTCATAACAAACCTGATATTGTCTCCATCACAGAAACTTAGCTAAAATCACACATAAAAGATACCGAAATTACACCCCCTAACTATAAACTTATAAGAAGTGATAGACCTCAAAAGAAAGGTGGAGGAGTAGACTTACTCTTCTCCTCCTCCTTAACAGTAACACACTATACTAAGCCCATACCCTCATTTGACACCGCTGAGCTAACCCTCGCCCTTCTCAAAGTAAATAACAATAAAACTTTATGCATTGCCTCCCTGTACATTCCTCCTGGCAACAATATCCCTATACTGGAAGATATTCTTGCCTGGTTCACTTCCAACATAAATAGTGAAACTATAATCCTAGGCAATGTCAACATAAACTGGTCTTCCATTGACTCATTTACCCCTTCTCAAAGCATCAACCTATATCAATTCACACAGCTAATCAAAACTACTACTAGACCAAATAAAGATTACACCACAGGTAGCATCCTTGACTGGATACTAGTCTCCTACCCAAACCGAGTTTCTGATAGTGGTACTCTTGCAGACTCCCTTAGTGACCATCTCCCTGCTTACATATGCCATTGCCCCTCCACCATCCTCTTTCACACAGACACATTACCACCCGCAACATGCAAAGCTTCAACCCCCAAATTTTCTCTAATACCTTAAAACAGATAGACTGGAACCCTCTAAAGTCCCTCCCTTTAGATGCCACAGTCTCACATTTCAATAGAATTTTCACTGATATACTTAACCACTTTGCCCCCAGTAGAATCAAAACTCCCAACTCTTTTGCTGAATACAAGCAACTGCGAAATCAAGTAAAAAAACAAATAGCCACTGACCACAAATCCTACTACCTTAAACTTCAAAATAATGATAAAACCAACCCCAGAAAGTTTTGGAATAGTATTTCATCAATATTATCCCCAGGCAAAAAAGAGAACCCATACCTTGACCCAGACACACCAGACCTCCACCTAGCTACCCAATTTAACTCCTTTTTCATTGACTCCATAGACAAACTCACCTCTTCTTTCCCTAACAACATCCCCCCAACTTAACTGATAACAAAAACTTAACATCCATGAACCCTAAGTCCTCCCCTTTTACTCTCAAATCCATTCCTATCCACACTATAAAAAAGCTCCTACAAAAGTTAAAACCTTGCACTAATGCCCCAGATGACATTCCATCCAAATTTCTCCAACTAGCTGCTGATGGCATAGCCCTTCCCATCAACATCCTAATCAATCGCTCCATTCAGGAGTCCTATGTACCATATCTCTGGAAAAAAGCCTTCAACATCCCCCTCCATAAAGGAGGTACAAACTGTTCAATCTCCAACTTTCGCCCTATTGCTATCCTATCCCCTATCTTTAAGATACTCAAAAAATGTATTCACCTCCAACTATTACCCTACCTATTGGACAAACAACTCCTAATTCCTACCCAACACTGGTTTATACCAGGACATAGCACCACCACTGCCCCTCTTTCCTTCCTCGAAATCATTAACTCTGCTCGTGACTCTGGGAACATAGGTTCTACGTTCTTCCTCAACTTATCTAAAGCTTTCGACACTGTCTCTCATGTGCTTCTACTTTCTAAACTCTCCCATCTTAATCTCTCCTCTTCATCTATCAAATGGTTCTCCAGCTATCTCTCAGTCAGGGAACAAGCTGTAAAATGGAATTACTGCACTTCCTCATTCCTTCACACCCCAACAGGTGTACCCCAAGGCTCTATTTTGGGTCCTTTACTATTTAACATTTTCATCAATGATTTCCACCAAAAGATCCCCAATGCTAAACTGGTGCAATATGCAGACGACTCCACTATCATCTGCTCAGTCAAAACTCTTCCTTTACTAATAAACCTTCTGCAAGAAGCCTTCTCCTCCACTGAGTCCTGGATGCTTGACAATCACCTAGCCCTAAATGCCTCCAAATCTATAATAATGATCTTTACTCCTTCTAGACATACTGCTGCTGACAAAGCATCCTTCTCTATACTTAGGCTAAACAAAACAACTATTGAAATAGTTCCCCATACAAACCTTCTGGGCGTTCTTATCGATGACCAGCTAAAATTTGATATCCACCTACAAACCAATATTAAAAAGCCTCATCAAAAACTTGGTATGCTTTATCGACACAGGTGCTACCTCTCCTCTGTCTTCTAGACAACTCCTATCTACCACCTACCTCCTACCCTCCCTTTTGTATGGAGATCCGCTGCTCTCTAACCTCCAATCATCCCTAAAATCTAAACTTTCCTCATGTTATAACAAAATTTAAAAGTTTGCCACAATATCCAAATCCTCTATTTACCATTGCAACTCCCTACATGCTCTAAATTGGTTGGAACTCCCAAGCTACCTAAATTTCATTCAACTAACTACAGCACACAAGCTAATTTTCAAACCTTCTAACTGTCCATCACTCTCCTCTTCCATAAAAACTTCACCAGTCACATAGAACACTTAGATCCACAAACCAGAACATCTTAGAACTTTACAAGCCTTTATACGCACCAGGGCAACTTCTACTATCATTCTCCATTGCCAGAATATGGAACTCTCTTCCCCCTTACATTAGAGTTTACCCTAACCTACCATCCTTTAAAACCCTACTCCACTCTCACCTCTACTCCCTCTGGGAGTGCTCCTGTACCCATCCTACTTGATTTCTGATACCTAACCCTATTCTATTCTACTCTAATCTCTGCCACTGCTTCAAATCATCTCTCTAAAATTCCTTTGCCTAAATACATGTAGTGTATTAAATGAACATAAATTTATTGTTTTTGCTTATATCTTGTAAGTGATTGACTCAGCTCATATATTTCAAGATATGTAAAATCTTGCCTTGCTGTATATTGAATGTTAAACTGTTGTTCTCATATGCTGTAATAATACATTGTATATTGTCTTTCTGTCTGGAGAT
Organism: Protopterus annectens; assembly: GCF_019279795.1. Classification (NCBI taxonomy): domain Eukaryota; kingdom Metazoa; phylum Chordata; order Ceratodontiformes; family Protopteridae; genus Protopterus; species Protopterus annectens. The sequence continues at coordinate 943,524,164 of NC_056735.1, forward strand.
TTTCTTCTCGGGCCTCCATTGAAAATGGGCTACCTTGGCCCAATGGACTTTCCCGGTTAACAAACTGAAATAAATAAATAAATAAATAAATAAATAAATAAATAAATAAATAAATAAATAAAATATGCTTTGTAATACCTAGATTGTTTATATATATTTTATAAGTGCAAGATATAGTACATTTTTCTGGGACTGGGGGTATGTTGTGTTGGGGATATATGTTGACTTGTATTGTAACGCATATGAATCATTTATTTAAGTGAGACAGTTTGGACTGACTTGGAGCTCTTACATACTTTTTATTTACTTTATGACTAATGGTGCATAGTCTTGGTTTATGGGCTCTTAGTTTTAGGGACTCATTACTGTATATGTAAATATCCTTCTATACATCAACAAATTTTATTATTGGATGTAGAAGCGAAGGCTGACATCAGGAAGTGTTTGGGGACTTATTTATGGTTTTCATTTTTGGAGATTATTACAATATAAGGGCAATGAAGCCTTTTATTAAGGTGGATGGCTCTATACTGAAGTGTTTTCAGAGGATGCGTTAAGTAATACATGAATAATTTCTTGAGTACATGAAATGTTCATTTAAGTATTGGATGAAGAAGTGAATGCTGACGTCCTACAGCTTTTGGGTGAATATACAAATAAAGTGTCATTATTGGAGCCTTATAGGAGGTATATACATGTGGAATACATCTTGTATGTATGGAAGAACATTTTTTGTTTTAGTTAATCTTTTGATAGTGTGACCTGTTGATATGCTTACATGTTTAACATCTTGTAGGGGGTTGATAGACAACATATTGATATGGGGTATGTGAGAGCTTCAATTTTCAGGCTTTATGGGTGTCACATTTCTTACACTTTGAATTGAATATTTGGATTTTTGTGCATTGCTTCCTAAGTCACTTAGCTATTTTTGTACCAGTGTTTCACTTATATCAATCATAGTTTGAATTTAATGTTTTTCTTATACATTGATATTACAAGAGGATTAATATGGATTTAACCAATATTACTCGAGCTCTTTTGGCTGATAACAGATGATATAAAAAATGTTGATGCTTATATATCATCAACCAAAGGGGGAGCTGGGGATTCAGTCCAGTTGGACTCTTGTAAAGATATATTCATTAAGTTAACCAATGAGATGAAAGAAATGAGAATTCAGATTTGGCATCTTAGATTATTTAAGGCATACTCAAACAATAACATCACCCCACGAGGTTTGAGAGTTAGGACACAACCATTTGTCAAGGGGGTTAATGAAACCTTACTAACTCAATGGCAACAAGTACAACATTCATCATCTATGAGTTTTGTAAAGATTCTGATAGAATTTTATGAACATAGAATTATGTCTTTGACTGAGAGTATAGGTGAAATATGCACAAAATTGCAGGAATATAAAGATCATGATGGATATCAAGAGCACATTTCCTTACTTTCTGGTTGTTTGATACAATTAGAACAGGATTTGAAAGCCAGAATGATTAAAAAGTTTCAGAGAGATGTTAGGGACTACTCTACAGGTAAACCATTTGTACATAAGAAAACAGTCCAGTTTACCAATAATAAATCAGGCTCATTTAGGCCTAATTTCAAAAGAAAAAGAAAGAGATCTACATTGAAAAATACCAAATCTACATCAGATATATCAGGAGATGAATGTTCCTCCAATACAGATAGTGAAGGAACAGTTTTACATAGTTCGCCACCTGTCAAAAAGGGTAATGTTGGTTTCCCTTTAGGAGATCAAGGCGGGGAGAGATGAAACATAGAGGAAGCAGAAACATGTTTGGAAGCCATGTTGGCAGTGTTACCATGCAAATAAATGATTGTTTGAATGTTCACAATATTTCATCTTTGGAACTTAAGCAAGTAGAACAAAAATTGTTGAATAAAGGCATGGGTTTTGTCCCCAAGTTCATGGCGTCAGAATTCTCTTTTGCACAAGTTATTAGTTTTTGTTGCAAACTTAATTTAAAATTATATTTTTCAGATTGTAAGCCATATGGTGAGAATTCACATAATTTCAGATTTAGGACTTCTACTTTTGTACCTCCTATGAACAAAAATGTGGCCATTTTCCAAAATTTGTTGTTGAAAGAATTACATTTTTCTAATGATAATAATGCAAGACAAAGTCAGGATAATATCACTAGGGAGGAACATACAGCTTTATATAATTTGAGCAAGAATAAGGATGTGGTTATTAACCAGGCGGATAAAGGGGGAGCAGTGGTCATCTTGGATTTGCATAGGTATCATAATGAAGCCCTTTGTCAACTGTCAGATCAACAATGTTATCAACGTATGGATTTGGATCCGACCAATATTTTCAAAGCTGAAAATGACAATTTTTTTAACTTTAGCTTGTGAAGAAGGCATTATCTCCAAACATGATAAATATCACCTTACGGAGGTGAATCCTGCTAAACAAGTTTTCTATATGCTTCCCAAAATACATAAGAATTATGAGAAACCTCCGCGTAGACCTTTAGTATCTGGGCAAGGTTCCTTAACAGAACCCTTATCTGAATATTTGACTAAATATTTGAAGCCATTGTTGACACATATCAGAGCATGGATTCAGGACACCACACAAATTTTGAATATCATAAACAACATACAGTTGGAAAAGGGTTGGCTAAGGTGCACTTTAGATGTTAGTGCACTTTACACAAATATTCCACACCGGGCTGGTTTATTAGTGCTGGATTTTTGGCTTTCTAAAGTCTTCCTTTACCCGCCTGGTTTTAACACATTTCTTTTGTGCTTAACAGAGCACATGCTCAATAAAAGTGTTTTTTATTTTGACAATGTTTGCTATTTACAACTGAAGGGCACTGCCATGAGAGTGTCTTTCACTTCCATTTATGCGGATTTGTTCATGGGCTATGTTGAACATCATTTAATCTATGATGGCAATCGTAATCTATATCTAGCAGAGATTGATATTTGGTGCCATTATTTAGATGATTGTTAGCTAATATGGAGGTCAGATGAGCATTATTTATTTGAGTTCGTTGAATATCTCAACAAAAATAAATGGGGAATTCAATTTACATTGAACTACCATCGAGAGAGTGTGACTTTTTTGGATGTGGAGGTCAAAGTTTTAGAAGATGGTAATAATGTTTACTGGAAATATCCACAGTTTAATAATTTTTTATTTGCTTCCAGTTGTCACCCTCCCCATGTCATTAAGAACATCCCTAAGTCTCAGTTTTTAAGACTTAAAAGAATATGTTCTTCTGTGGAGAATTATAATCTTCAGGCATGTGATATGGCCCTCAGATTTTATGAATGAGGTTATCTTAAATATGATGTTGACTTAGCCAGCAAGAAAGTCCATGATATCAACAGACAACAGACCCTTTCATATAGAGACAAAAGTTTAAAATCTGAGTCCCATCTTAGATTTATGGAATTTGGGGGGCAATACCAGATGCTTACAAGATATTATACACAAACATTGGGATATTTTATATATGAAGGATAGATTAGCTCAGTTTTTGTCATTTAGCTGTAGGTTTGGATACAGAAGGGGAAAAACATGGGGGGCTGGCTTAACCATTATAAAAAGGGTAATCAGGTGGCACAGAATAGTTTGCAAATTACATTACAGGGTGGCCCATTAATGGGCAGTTTTCCATGTGGACACTGCAGGTTTTGCATTATGGTCCCTAAACAAAACTCATTCACTTCCTTCAATTAAGGTATATGATATAAGGTTTTCTGGAAATTGTAGTAGTGACTGGGTGATTTATTTGGTAAATTGCACCTGGCCTGCTTTTTATATTTGGCAGACGTCTCGTCCATTTAAACTTAGAATATCAAAACGTATGAGTGACATTAAATGTCATAGGAATACAAATGCTTTATATAAACATCAGGTATTACATTGTTCTGCCAAGTTTAGGTTTACAGTTATTGACAGAATATATAAACCAAATACCTCTACACTCTTTATTGGATTATAAAGAAAAAATGTAGATAATCACATTAGGTGGCTTATTTTGTCTAGGACTCAATGAACAATTGTGATTGGATAATTATGTGGTGCACTATTTGGCTGTTTTATGTATATATTGATTGTTATACTATCTGTCAGATAGCACTGATGAAGGCTTGATTCTGAACAGTGTGTCTGCACCTATGCTTTGTCACCCTTTGGGTGTCATTATTTCTGTACATTCATTTATGCGTATTCTAGCCCTGTTATACTTTTATTAAAGTATTTTGGTGGAATTTAGTGCTGGCCTGTTTTTTTTTTTTTTTTATCTACACGTTTTGGATGGGCCGTGCACTTTGTGTGTGGGTTTTGTTGTTGATACTTGTCACCAGTATAATTCAAAAAAAGCAAGAGCCAGCAAAACAGTGACAATAAGGTTTATTTTAATACAATAAGGAGAACAAACATGGCTAAATAGTTATTAAGCCTTCATCAGTGTATCAAATCTTCATGACAAACATTCCCCTTAGATAGTAGTTTGTCCACCTAGAGGTTGTATAGGGAAATTACACTTATATAAAAAATATTAAAAATATTCATTTTGTCCTGGAGGAAATAATGCCCCTAATTTAACAATCCATATTTTCTCTTTGTTATTAAGTATTTGATGCCAGCCTGATTTATTATTGTTATTACCCTGTATTTTATCTATAATGGTGAAGTGAAAAATGGCATTGGGGTGTTTCTCTGTGTGTTTATGTAACGCATTTGTGATTCTCTTGGTCCTAATATCACTTAAGTGCTCTGAAACTCTGAACTTGAATGGCCTTGAGGTTTGGCCAACATAGAAGGCAGAGCAGCTGCATGTCGCCAAGCATATTAATCATTCTGACTGGCAAATGACAAAAAAAGTGATATTGAATATTTTGTCACTGTTCCTGCTGGAAAACTCCTTGGTTTTGAAAATACTTTTGCAGTGTGTACAGTGTCCATATGGAAAACAGCCTTGTAGAGCCCTGCCCTCTATGGTTGTTTATACTTGAATCCTACTTGTCACCACAGGACCATAGTTGCTTCAATCCATACCTTTTACAGTCTATTAGAAGGTGGTGAACTGTGGGAGTGCACTCGATGCCCTGTGTTTCTGAAAAAATTTTACCAAATGCAAACACTATCTGGGATAAATTCATCTAATTAAACTGGAAGCAGATCTTTCCTTACCACACACAGCAGGTGAACAGTATCACATCAATGGAGTACATATGCTGATGTGATCAAGAAAATACTACTTAAGCTCTCCAGAAATCTCATTAGCAAACCTCTTAGAAATATTTTACTAACTTTACCTACACCTACACCTTCTACTACATTCATATTCAAGGAAAATTTCTACACCTTTAAGGTTCTCAAAGATTCAGCAAATTCTTCTAAGGTGTTGGCTATTGCTGCTTCCATAGTAAAGATGTACAGATTCAGTATTGTCTAGGCTGGAAATATTTGTGACACATACCCATATATGACTATATCTTCTAGTAGGTCACATGGGTGTGAACAGCTTAAGGTGCTCTTAAAAAAGAGAGAGACATGACTGGTCTCTTATCCCACACCTAATAGATAGGGAAGGCCTTAGTGTTATACAGTATTCTGATATCACTGAGAGTGGCATCTAAGTACAAAGATAAGATAACTGATTACAAAAATTGACTGGGAAAATGGTATTAATTTCAAGTGATCCAATCTATGAGAGTATGAAATAAAATATTTGACAGTCCTGTCTGCTTTGCTAGTAACAGTGTGTCTGCGCCTAGGTTACAACCTGACACACTTTATGCAGACAGTTTCTATTTGGGCAGCTGTATCCTATAAAAATGCAAATGTCCTGAAATTCTAGAAAAATGTTTGCATAAAATACCTATTCTTTCTCTGAAATACCTTAGTATTATATGAAATAACAGAAGCAACTAAAATTCTACAAGGCAGAGCATTTATTTTGGAAAAAAGGGAACCTCACCAGTCGGGCATTTGGATTGTACTGTAAAATCTTGCATTTCATAAAAATGTCCCACTTTGGGCATTTGAAAATGTGACAACTATATCTGCACCTGTCCTTCTATGGTTTTCTCATACTGGCTAAGACTGTAACTGCACTAGTAGTACTTTTTAAGCCATGTTCAACTTACAGACATTTCGGCATAACTTAACTTTCGACATGGACAATATTGAGGTAGCACTGATTATTGCTTGAAGCTTGATCAACAAAATGGCAGTACCTGAGGCCATACTGACTTTTGAAGATATTCATATGACTGCAGGTACTGAATCTTGGTTCTGACACTATAACAGCATTCCCTGTTTAGCAGGGTCAACGTTTATAATGCATTCAGGTCTAAGGGGAGGGGAAATGAGAAAGGGGGGGTTAGTATTTATTTGTAAGTTATCACCTTGTGCCAAATATTATGTGATACTACCCTAGAGATTATATCCTGGCATCATTTAGCAAGACTAACAGTCACCTATTTACAAATTGAAGGACTCTCTCTACTTCACCTGAGGACACCTGAATAGCATTGTTTGCTTAAGCCAGGTTGATAAAATGGCTACTAAATCTAGTATGATTCTGTGATTGATTGTAACTACATTTCAAGTAAATAGAAGCATATGCCACTGGAAATAAATACACATAGAGATTCCTTGACTTTAATGATGCTAGTTTCCTTGGCAGATAATCCAGTTACCCACTAGAGGTTCAGATATTCTCAGTCTAATACTAACTAACATATCCTTCATCCATTCACAGGTAAGTACTAGGCTAGCTGCTTGTGCAGGCCATTTTAAGCTTAACCAGTTTACCCTTTTTGTGCTTGAATTAACCTAACCAATATGATTAGAGATGAGCCAAACCCATCCCATGGTTGATAATTATATATTACAACTAATGAGAGTAACTGAGATCATACCATAGATAATTTGAGTTGACCCATGTGTAAGATAAAGAATTTAGCAGCTGTCTCTGTCCATTAGTAAGGGGGGATAGTCCTAGAGAAAATTTTGATCCCATCCACAGATCCAGGTTGTGCTTGAATATGGACAGGGATAAACTTTGTTTTATATGGATGGAGACTCTATTCCAGAGCAGCAGTATCCTTGGCGAGATATACCTGTCCCTCCAAACCATTCTGTTAATGTTCAAAAGAAGGTAGATTCCCAAAACAAATATTTCATATGCAATTGGATTTACTGATGTGCAGTAAATCCATTAATAACGAGTCACAGGGTGCCTTTTATGTCAGACACAGCTCACCTCTTTACAGTCTACAGGATACCGATTATAGTTACAGGGCTTTGAGTCATTCCATGTAGGACATGTTCTTTAGGCCTTGTATCCTTTTATTAAGGTATCTCATGGGAGTTCCAATTGTTGCATGTATCTGGATAGATAAATGCCAAAGGGGGCATTATATTCAATGACTGGCCTAATGAGAGTTGAGGGAGGCAATGACATCCCTGGATCTAGACATAATCCCTTTGTTCATAAGCTGTGCAATATAGAAGGACTTTCTTATAACAATGGCACATGTTGATCAAAAGTTAGGTCACTGTCCACATAACTTCCAAAATCCCAAACAAATGGGTCAACTCTTCAGGGCATATTGTCAATGTGGTAATTCCCTGTGGTAGATGACTTCCTAGGGGGTAAAATAATGCATTTTTTGGCATTTAGTTTCAGTCCATGATTTTGGCACCATTTATTTATCTGGGACAAGCCTTCCTGAATGATGGCTAAGTCATTTGGGGATCCGGTGACTGCTCCTAGCTTGCAGTCATTTGCAAACTTAGACAGATCCCTTGGATATTGGCTTTTATTTCAGATAATTTGATGCTAAACAGGATATTTTACATATCCAGCTATCAGGCTAGCATCTTAATCCTCTGAATTATATTATATTATATTATTTATTTGACATTTGTTGACTGGGTTAGTCTGACTGAGCTAAAGCCCTTTTTCAGAGGAGGCCTGGGGAGGAAAGCTCCACAGATATAAGAAATACAAGTAAAAATAAAGAATTACAAGTTTTACAGGATCAGAATAAAAGTAGTTAACAATACAAGGTAAGTAAAATTCAACAATGCATTGTACAATCAAAAAAGAAATAGTACAAGTATGAAAGCAAAAATAAAATCAATAGTTATGTCCAAATGTTATAGCAAAAGAAACTTGCCTAAGTTACAATAAGAATGAAATAGGTATATATAGTAAGAAAAAAAATTCACGAGTCACATGTTGGCATTGGCAGTATGATGATTAGAGAAAGGAAAGCATTGCAGACAAGTAGACACTACAGAGAAAGATGGGTAGAAGAAGCAGTTAAAGATACAGGGGTGGTTAAAAAAGTATAAAGTTAAAAATTAGGTGGAATATTAGTAGGGAGGAGGAAGAAAGGCAAAGATCATATCAGGCAGGATAGTTGTAAGGAAGGAGAAGTGAGAAGGAGAGGCAGAGAGGGAAATAAAAGAAGAAAACAGAAAAAAGAAAGTAGGAAGGGGAGTGAGGGAAGAAAATTCAAGTGGGATGATTGCAGTGACAAACCCAGTTAGTGTGCAGGTAATTTCTGAGAGTTTTCCTGAAATTGTTTTGATGGGAAATGTTTCTGAGGGCAGAGGGGAGATTATACCAAGAAAGGGCTGGGAAGTAGCTATAGAGGTTTTGTCCTAAAGATTTCTTAGGTTTGTGTGTCTGTAAAAGATGTTTGTCAGAGCTTCTAAGGGGCCGTATTGGGTGATAGAGGGTAATGAGAGTAGATAAACTAGGGCAGAGAGTGGGCTTATTTAGAATAGTATGGATGTAATGAGAGTAGATAAGTTAGGGCAGAGAGTGGGCTTATTTAGAATAGTATGGATGTAATGAGAGTAGATAAGTTAGGGCAGAGAGTGTGCTTATTTAGAATAGTATGGATGTAATGAGAGTAGATAAGCTAGGGCAGAGAGTGGGCTTATTTAGAATAGTATGGATGTAATGAGAGTAGATAAGCTAGGGCAGAGAGTGGGCTTATTTAGAATAGTATGGATGTAATGAGAGTAGATAAGCTAGGGCAGAGAGTGGGCTTATTTAGAATAGTATGGATGTAATGAGAGTAGATAAGCTAGGGCAGAGGGTGGGCTTATTTAGAATAGTATGGATGTAATGAGAGTAGATAAGCTAGGGCAGAGGGTGGGCTTATTTAGAATAGTATGGATGTAATGAGAGTAGATAAGCTAGGGCAGAGGGTGGGCTTATTTAGAATAGTATGGATGTAATGAGAGTAGATAAGCTAGGGCAGAGGGTGGGCTTATTTAGAATAGTATGGATGTGATGAGAGTAGATAAGCTAGGGCAGAGAGTGGGCTTATTTAGAATAGTATGGATGTAATGAGAGTAGATAAGCTAGGGCAGAGAGTGGGCTTATTTAGAATAGTATGGATGTAATGAGAGTAGATAAGCTAGGGCAGAGAGTGGGCTTATTTAGAATAGTATGGATGATGACAAAGTGAGTAAGTAATAGTTAGTTAGGAAACTTCAGCCAACTGATTGTTTGAAGAGCAAGACAGTGGTGGGTTTTATGTGGGAGGTTGGCTGCGAAACGAGCCACTTTGTTGTAAGTATCTCATGAATGTTTTCCAATGTACTCTCTTCCATTTTGCCATACTGTGTCTCAAAGTAAGTACTATATGATTGTCATATACTAACATTTGTATAGCCTGCCTTATACTAATATTTAATGTATTGTCTGTTAGCTATAAAAATGTTATCTCTTTGAGCTTTTCTCCCTGGGCCTCCACTGAAAATGGACTTATATCCAGTCATACTCTCCTGGTTAACAAATGTAAAATAAATAAAAATAAATAAATAAATAAGTAATTTCAAGTTTGCAAAGTAGAGTGGTCTGTAAGTTAGTAAAGATTTGGGAGCAATAGAAGATGTTGGGGAGGAGATAGGCTTGGGCAAGTGAGATTCTAGAGTTGGGAGTAAGGAACCTTTTGTTTCTATATAGTAGGCCAAGCTTTTGGTGTTTTTTTTTTTATACAATAGTGTACATGAAAGCTGAGTTTAAGCTGGTCATCAATGATTACCCCATGGAGCTTTATGTGGTGTTCAACTGAGATGCAGGTGTTGTTAAGGGATGTGATGGTGAATGAGGATTTAAGATGGTGAAGAGATTTAAGTAAAAATAAGAGAAGTTTTGTTTTATTAGGATTTAGTATAAGCTGATTATTAGTGAGCCAAGATTCAGTGTGGTTGAAGGAGATTTGTGTTAGAGTAAGCAGGTCAGAGAGTTTATCTGCAACTGTAATGATAGTGGAGTCGTCAGCATACTGTATGAGAGATGACTGTGGACAGGAAGTGTAGAGATTATTAGTAAAGATGTTAAAGAGGAGGGGACCAATAATTGAGCCTTGAGGAACTTCCATTTTTATGGGTAGAAAAAGAGATAGGGCAGAAAGCCATTTAACAGATTGTTGCCTGTTAGTAAGGTAGCTGGAAAATCAGGAGATAGCAGATGAAGAGAGGTTAAATTGCAAAAGCTTAGTGATAGAGTTAACGGCAGCCTCCAGGAAAAGAGGTGGCAGGTTATCAGCTGATGGGGAACAAGGCTTAAGTTTGAGAAGAAGTTTTTTTAATGTAGGTAGTGAAGATGGGACTAAATGAGAAAGAGTGGTTTTATAACTGGGAGGAGGTAGGTGGGGAGGGTCTAGTAGAGTTAGAAGTTGGCAAAAGTTGGCAAATAGTATCAATAAAGTAAGAGTTGAAGATAGATGCAATTTCTTGGGGTGAATTATTAGGGCAAGGATTCGGTGTAGATGGAGAACCTGGGTGGAGAATTTGGTTAATAATATTCCAACATTTTGGGGGATTGTTCGTTTGTAGATTAGGCGGTGTATAATAAAAGTTTTTCTTGTCATTGTTAATATGTTTTTTGGCCAGATTTCTAAGCTCTCTATATTTTTGAAAGTATAACGGAGATTTAGTGTTTATCCAGAGTTTCCATGCAGAATCTCTTTTTAGAATGAGAGATTGGGTGGTCTTGGAGAACCAAGGACAGTAAAGTGACTTTATACGGACTATTCTGGGGGTGGGGGTGCAAGGGAATTAAGAGTGTTAAGGAATATGGACTTAAATTGATGAATAGCTTCATCAAGTGGTATGTGGTAGAGGATGGATTAGTCAATTTTGGAGAGATGGCTGTTGAATATTTCAGGGTTATAGCTGGTAAGCTTATGGTATTTCCTTAACTTGTGTGGTCTAGTGAAGTGAAGGGAGTATCTTTGTACAATGATGGGAGAATGATCACTGAGTGAATCAGGCAAGGATTCAGGGTGGCGATAGAGGTTAGGATGTGAAATGAGAATCCAGTCAAGGGTAGAAAAGGAGTTAGTGTGTTTATGAAGGAAAGTATGTGAAGAGATAAGTTGAGTGTAGCCATAAAGGTTAATACTGTTAGTAGAGGTATTTGAGGTGAGAACAAGCCAATTGATATTAACATCAGGGTAGCTAATGTGTCATGTTTTTACTGTATTTATTTAAGCATTTCAAAGGTCACTTAGACTGAAATTTGAATATGAGTCTATGCACTTATAAGGCACTGTGGAAGAGAAAGATGATAATAAACTAAACTATACATCCCTATGGATTCTGGAACTGGGAAAACACGATTCCAAACCCTCTTGTATGACTGGTAATGGTAATCATTCTTACCACAAACCTCCTACAACACAGGAAGTGAGAACAATTAGTTATGGAGGTGATGGAGGTATATGGTACCTGCTGCAACACAGAAAGTGAGAACAATTGGTAATGGAGGTGTAGGGAACCTGCTGCAACACAGGAAGTGAGAACAATTAGTTATGAAGGTGTAGGGCACCTGCTGCAACACAGGAAGTGAGAACAATTAGTTATGGAGGTGTAGGGCACCTGCTGCAACACAGGAAGTGAGAACAATTAGTTATCAAGGTGTAGGGTACCTGCTGCAACACAGAAAGTGAGAACAATTAGTTATGAAGGTGTATGGCACCTGCTGCAACACAGGAAGTGAGAACAATTAGTTATGAAGGTGTATGGCACCTGCTGCAACACAGGAAGTGAGAACAATTAGTTATGAAGGTGTATGGCACCTGCTGCAACACAGGAAGTGAGAACAATTAGTTATGAAGGTGTAGGGAACCTGCTGCAACACAGGAAGTGAGAACAATTAGTTATCAAGGTGTAGGGTACCTGCTACAACACAGGAAGTGAGAACAATTAGTTATGGAGGTGTAGGGAACCTGCTGCAACACAGGAAGTGAGAACAATTAGTTATGAAGGTGTAGGGCACCTGCTAAAACACAGGAAGTGAGAACAATTAGTTATCAAGGTGTAGGGTACCTGCTGCAACACAGAAAGTGAGAACAATTAGTTATGGAGGTGTAGGGCACCTGCTAAAACACAGGAAGTGAGAACAATTAGTTATGGAGGTGTAGGGTACCTTCTACAACACAAGAAGTGAGAACAATTATTTATGAAGGTGTAAGGCACCTGCTGCAACACAGTAAGTGTGAACAGTTAGTTATGGAGGTGTAGAGCACCTGCTGCAACACATGAAGTGAGAAAAATTAGTTATGGATGTGTAGGGCACCTGCTGAAACAGAGGAAGTGAGAACAATTAGTTATGGAAGTGTAGGGTACCTGCTGCAGCACAGGAAGTGAAAACAATTTGTTATGGAGGTGTAGGGCACCTGCAGCAGCACAGGAAGTGAAAACAATTAGCTACGGAGGTGTAGGGCACCTGCAGCAACACAGGAAGTGAGAACAATTAGTTATGGAGGTGTAGGGCACCTGCTGCAGCACAGGAAGTGAGAACAATTAGTTATGGAGGTGTAAGAAACTTGAAGGGTATGAGGGAGTGTATTCCCCACACAAAATGTACTGTATAGAATTGTGACATTCTTATTTAAAAAACCTGGGAAGAATATAATTAGTATACTCACATCGTGGTCTTGGGAATAAAGGAGGAAACAGGGTTCTGCACAAAAGCAGAAGCAGGAAAGCAATGGTGTCATGCTCAAAAGCAGAATCAGTGTTTGGCAAAAAGTCAGCAAGCCAAGCTCATGGGGGAGCTTAGTTTGCTGTTTGTGAATTTGGGAAAGGGGCTGTTTGAAAAACACTGGGGAAAAGGAATATTAAAAGGTCTGGTCAAAGATGGGCTCAAGCAGAAAATACAGTAAGGGGAATATTAGAAATCATTGTCTAACTAATGCATTCAGTGTAATTGCAGCTGAAATGAGAAAGTCTCTAGGCAGAGGGATTATGCTTCTGGTTTGCCATCCAAGGAAAAACACTATGATGTACCACAAAAGCAGAGATGTGAGATTGCTGGACAACAGAATTCCATGACCAATAAGAGGAAGTGATACACAGACAAATAATTGTGTTGCTGAGATGGTCTGATCTTCTGTTCATTGTTCAGGCAATGGTGTTGCAATATCTTCAATGCTTTTCATACTTTTGGAAGTTACAGGGATAATAGAAATTAAGACATTATTTGGTATAGTAGTATAGAGACTCCAAAATGGTGCTAAGTATATGAGATGGGATATGAACAGAGTTTTATAAACTTTAAGCATGTATGTATCAGAAGAGAGACAAACAATATCAGAGATATCATTTTGGCATGCCAAGTTGATCAGGAGAAAAACAAGTGGAGGATGGCGCTGAAAAAGAAGTGCAGAAGAAAAAAGGTCATGTTGATAGTACCTCAAATAGTGGCCATTTCGAATGAGATTTGACAAAATGATGCTTCATAGAAAGGGTGATACAGCCAAGAAAAATATACTGCTTTGTCTAGAGGGAAGACATATGGAGGGATGGTGAATGATTTAGACAGCGTTTATGGTTATCTACCTGAAAATAGTCATTACAGTTTGATACTTCATTCACATAATGCTCATTCCAAACAAAGAGAAGATATGGGGGTTGCAAAAGAAAATTATCTCTTTTTTGTAATACAAGTATGATTTTCAGCAACAACTTTGTACAAGTCTTTTTCTAACAACTGTTTTTCTACAGCTGTTATATTAAAAGGAAAAAAGAAAGCTATGATGTTACTGTTGCCCAGAAACATTCTAAGAAACTTCTTAGCACAGTACAGCATTTTTGTGTTAATCTGAAGCATTAAGACATAATGATCAGCACAAGCCAATCCTTACTAATGGTCTGCATTAACGGAATCCCTACTGGCAAAACAAAAATTATTAAGGCAGATGGAAGCTAAAACAGGAGAATTATAGCATTATAATAACAGTCCTGTTAATCATCTTTATCCATCTGAGCAGATTAAATAGGAATCACACTGGCAAGTGCACAAAGAAAAACTAACAAACTGCTTCCAAAAATATGTTAGTAATATATAAAACCTTGCACAGTATTTATTTGTTGTGGACTGCAAATGCTGATTGTCTTAAATGGGGACATAACTGCCGCTTCTACATGGTGTGTTATATTTTAATGATAACACAGACAAAAAGCATTAGAGTAGCACAACAGATTTTACAGTAAAAGTTAAATTCAGTTCCTAATTTTCATCAGGTTGTTTATGCTACAAATGAAAAATACCAAAGGCAGAAGAAAACAATTAGCAAGTAAGGAAAAAATAAAAAAAAGCGACAAGAACACCATTTTACATTTTGTCTAAGTGATACAGATAACTCTTTTGTTTCTTCATTTCTATGAACTCATTTTTTCTGCATACAGATTAAGTGATTTTAAAGAACTGTCCTAAACCATAAAATGTATTGGTCTTGTTCTGTAGCAAGTGTTACCTTTGGATATAGCCTCCTTACTATACACAATAACAAATTATACAGTTTTTGAAGCGGAAAGTGTGTTGTTTTTGCATATCATTTTGTTGGTAAGGATGGCTTGCTGAAAATTTTTCTCAGAGCTAAAAAGCCCTGCCATGACATCAGAAAATAATATTCCCACGATGCCTCCTAAATTAATATATAAACTACTGTATTTTCATGTTGAATGGAGCATAATTCGTTTATTTCATCCTAAAATGTTCTGAAAACCAATACATGATGAAGTAGTAGTGAAACCACAGCGTACCTAAACAGGTAAGTTATTCAGCTACCCACAATGCATTCCAGCTGTATGTAAATGTTTTGTATAATACCTAGCATGACATCTTAGTGTGAGTTTATTTACAGACAAAAGCTGAGTAAACAATGAAACAAAAAAGTCAAACAGCACACTGCAGCCTTTTTTATTTTGTGAAATCACTTGCAACTTTATCATGAGGCGTGTATCAGGAAAAGAAATTAATTGTAAAACAAAGATGCTTCCAGACATATACTTTAAGACTGAAAGCTGTACTTTAATTATGTTGTCTGATGGTAGCTTCAGTATATCAACTGCACTCTACTTCTATATGCTCAGAAAGAGCATGGTCATTTTTTATAATGTTTTAAGGGGGTATGATTTCTAAATAAGATCAATGTACATCTCATGTTATTTCAGAGTTTAGCATGCACAATGATTTGTTTATGTCTTACAGTCCAGTTCATGGTAGAAAAGGGGTTTCTTGACCATCACCCCTACCCAATTAGCAAATAAAAATAAAAAAATAAAGAACTGTCAGCAATGAGAGTATAAAGAGTAGTTATATTATAAATATTCCATTAGTCACATGAAGCAAGTAGTTTTACACTAGACACACCAGTGTGAAGATTCAAAACTAAATACACAAATAGGGAAGTATCTGGTAATGTGTCAGTGATAGCTCCACAAACTTCTGCATGCAACCTATACATGTTTTATATATAACTGCTAATGAAAAATAACAATCCCAGAGCACTGAACTTATATACTGACAAGCACAACCTATTTATGCTGCAAAATTATTAATGGTCCTGCACAATTCATATAACAGCAACCACAACAAATACATTTTAATTATATTACTACTATTAGAATCATTAATGGACCCAGAGTATTCAGTTTATATAGCAACAATTGGTGAACACATCAACCTGTACTAAGCATAATGACTTATCAAAGTTCAATTGCATTATTTAGCTGCTAACTAGGCAGATTACTCATTCCTTCTTTAAATTTTTTTTTGCCACAGTCCAGGCTGCAAGGGAAAGGGTAAGTGCAACATACATTTGGTAGTTTAGTGTAATCAGTCAAGCAGCAGTTTTTTTTTTTTAAAGAAAGTAGAATGGCAGGAAAAAGCCTTCACAAACACCAGAAGAACATACAAAATCACATAGTCAATAGGGCTCAGAAATGAACCTCGGATCCTTGAGCTATGAAGGAGATATGTTGCCACTGAGTCACCTTTTTTGCTAACCCATATGTACTGAATTATGGGGAATCATATACAAAGTACCATTTTGCTTTATTAAAGTTTTGAGTCTATTGCTACAAATTTCTTGCATACATTGTTTATAACATTGAAGCAATCTTTTCTGCAGTGGTAGAGTCTGACCATGTACACTTTGTCCATTTGCAGAGTGGTTGTCAGCAAGTAGAAATATTTACCCATATGTAGTTCAAAAAAGTCAATGTGAATATACTACATAGGCACTAATGGTCATTTTCAGGGCCTCATTTCTGCTTGTGTTGGCACACTGGTGACCACTTGACATCCAAGTAGTTCCTGAATATTCAGATTGCTTTTCCACACCTGACTACTGTATGAAGTCATGAGCTTGGTACTTATTTTTTGTAGGTGCTAAATGTTACTTGTGGAATGTATCTAACAGTCTGTCAACAGTGTCTAACAGTTTGCTTTCTAGATAGGAGGGAATAACTCTGAATCCTCTAGCAAATAATACATTCTTTAGTATACAAACAAGTGCTGTGTTTTTGCTGTAGATTCAGGATGCAATAGGCCATATTCTTTCATCCTTTTACAAAAATATCTCTGTCCCTCTCTCAATATATATATATATATATTTATATATATATATATATATATATAGACAGATACTGCATTTCTGTGTAACAATTGTTCAGCTCTCATAGCGTACAGTCATGAGATCAACATTGTTTAGCTTTTTCCCTTAACAGATGCTGAGCATGCAGTCCATCTGTATTAATATGCTGACTTTTCCCACAAGGGCGGGAGACTTAAACCTTGACACGGTTATAAATAGAACATGCTGGAGGGACAGATTCATCACCCAGAGACTCCCTATGCTGTGGAACAAAATCCCGGTACATGTGAGGCAGAGCACCTCTCTGGCCTTGTTCAAGAGGAATCTTGACCAATGGATGGGAGATTGCAGATATACCCCAGGGATTACTTCAGTGTCACTGCTTGACAGAGGCACAGCAAAATGATAGGCATAGTTTTTATTCAAACTAAAGGGGTGGCGAAAGCCACATAACTATGGGCTAGGCTTATAAATGCCCTTGGGCAGATAGCCTAGTATGAACCTATGAACCTATGAACCTATAAAAATACACTCATAGGAAGAGTCTTCACCACTGCAGATGTGATGCTGCTGTGAATTAATCTCACTTTCTTAGCTGGAAAATGGTCTCCAATATCTGATGTCCTGTCAACAGTTTATCTTGGCACAAAAACACTGACTAAACTTCTTTATTCCATAGACCAAGTTGATACATTTTTTGTCATTATAGATCTATTTATGTTAAGCTGTCTTTTGTGATCTTGAAACATTGATAGGAGCTACTCAGTATTGTTCTGCAACATTTGTGACATAAGAATAAAAAATGCCACATTAGTAGGTTGAAGCATTGTATGTCAGTTGAAAACACAAGGAATCATCAGTAAGTAAGCATTTCATTTGCCTTTACTCATTTTCTTGGTTGAAATCAAGACTCACTTGCAGAAATTTAGCCATTTTACGATAATATGAAATATTTTCTGTCAAAGTAGAATTCTTGAGAAATTTTGTAAGAAAAATCGTGATAGTAGTATTAGTTTACATCTTCTATCTACAGCCATGTGTAGAGAATTAGGTACTATAGCTTGCAGCATGGATGTAACTAAGTAATCAAATATGTCATTTGATCTCAACCTATGAGTTATTGTATATGAACTAAAGCCTTGAATGTGGATGCATATCTAGATATCTTGCCTCTTCATTCAGCTGTACTATCGCTTTGCAACTTTGAAACATATCATATACTACATAGTGCCTGAATAAAATTTATTCTGTGACACACTAGGACTACCTGTTTTTCCATCCACTTTGATCTTCAGAAGGTAATTTTGTAAACAGAACTACTTTGTTAATTGAGTGCATAATTTTATTGTAACCTAGCTATCCAGTATTGTGTTTTTCATGGTTTGACATGAAAGATAATAAATTAGTTACATTTTTTTCGTTATGCTTTTACCACACAGTTATCAATAACTTTTTTCTGTATTTTAGATTACAATATAAAATGTGCAAGATAATATATCTCTATTTCATCAGTCATTTTTGACAAACTGAAAAGAAGGAATTTTGAAATTATGAATTAAACTGATTAAAGGACTTGGCAGAACAGCTGCTTAAAGTTTGGTTTACATACCCCAGAGTCTGAAACTATACAACTATTTAGTACTTTTATCCTTAAGGAGGAAGAAAAAATTTCATCAGTTATTAGACAGAGAACACAAGCATACATTGACTCAAGGAAACTTTTCTTTATATATGAAGTTTATTTTTCACTAAATATTAAGGAGTGGCAAAAACTACAGATTCTTATATAACTGAAGTTGTAAAAAGGACATGATGTTGTGACTTTGGTGACTTTCTTGACTACTGACAATAGACAGAATTGACTAACATTAGAAATGATTGAGAGGCAGATTATTGACAGGGTTGTTGTTGTGTCTTTTGGCTTTTCCCAGTTAGGGGTCGCCACAGCAGAACTCCAGTCCGCTAATGACTGGCAGTAGATTTTTACGTGCCGAGTTGCCAGCTCTGACGCACAACCTTCAACGAAGGTACACCCATTCACGCATATCTCCACACAGAAGCCGCTTTAGCTGAGAATCGAACAGGACAACGTTTTATTGTGAGGCAACAACGCTACCGCAGCACCACCACCGCAGTCATTATTGATAGGGTAACAATTAATATTTAATAAAGTTTTACATGTGTGGTGGTGGGAGAACTGACTAACATTTGGATTAAAAGGCTGCAGGATGAATTAGAAGTCACGAGACTTGTAGGCTATATGAATGTTTTAATTGTTTTGCAAAAATAAGCAAATTAAATTAAGTAAATTTAGAAGAAGTAAAGAGAATAAAAAATGGATATGTTATGGATGCAGTAGAAATACATAACTACAGTACAGTTGCACTGTTATTGCTTATTTACTATCAATACAGAAAAAAATCTATGCAAAGATGTTTTTCTACTGGATACACAGAACACAGTGAAATGCTATTTCTCAATCTATGTTAAAAACAACAAAAATATGAGGGGCTTTCTGTAACTCTTCAGGTACTCTGCTGAACTACTAAGGTCAAAAGCTGAAACACTCTGGAGTAAATTACGCTGCTTTGTGAATATGGGCATAGAAAATGCAAGCTTATGCTTCAGATAGCTCTACTGGAAAATATAGTGAATCAGTCAAGTATTTTGGGTCAGGGGGTCATTTAGCTTGGGGTAGCCTGTGTGTGATTAAGGGATTTCACAGTGTGCACATACAAAGCAAATCAAAAATACTGCAAGGACTTCCCTGTGAATATTATCATGACAAAGTATAATGGTGAGGTGTTCAAATTACCAGCAATCTAGTAATGTGAGTGCTTCAGTAACAAAGTAGTGTGATAATCAGCATGAATAAGAAACCAGCGAGAAAAAGGCAGTTGTAAATGCAGTGAAGCAAATAATGTACATTTTTTCAAATATAAAACTGTGAATGCTGCTGTGAATAACATGGTAACTATAAGTTAAATGAGATGGCGGTAAAGAAAATGCACTTACAGTGAACAAATGCAGTACTAAAAATGCCAGAATGGGTCTGTCAGACAGATGACAAACTGATTCTTAATCCTGATTTTATTTTTAAAACATGCGCTCAGTTTTTGATGTATTGGGCTATTTATCCATAGAGAGTCCTCCCCTGAAGCTGTTTCTCTAATGTATGATGGTCGAAGAGTATTTGTTGTGAACCAACAAAACTGAGCAAAATTTAAGAGAATGGAGTCTGTATCAGAATAAACTGGAGAGAATATGCAAAGAGCACTGTCACTGTTGCACAATTAGACAAAATAATGATATGTATCCATCTGTAATGTTTAAACAAACGGAGCACAAGGAAACACTGCTCGTATCAGGCAAGCATAATGCTGAATAATATTTAGTCTTGGATGCAAACCAAGCTGCTTGGAAAATAATGCAAGTTGAAGATGTTACATATTAGTGTACTTTCAATAACCATTTACACAGATTTCAGAGGATACTGTTTGAGATATCATTTTCTCTAAAAATGCATCTGTGAAATAATTGAAGGGTGTTTATTTATGTATTTGTTTATATGTATCAATCTATGTATTTGTTAATGTTTGTTTGTTTACTGGAGTAGTATGCTGATCACAACTGACTATTTACAAGCATAGCCAGGATGAATACAGTCACAAATATGACATAGTTACAAACTATAAATAATTATAGTCATACACTAGTTACACATAATGTAGTAAGCCTACAAGGAATGTATTACAATGAAAAAGGACACTGAGCAAATCTGGTAACTGTTGCTTATCTTTGAAAGAAGCAAGTCATATAAAAATGAAGGAAAGGGAGTTGAGTCTGAGAAGAAGAGAGGAATAGGTATGTGGAAGAGCAGATGTTACTAGTGGATGTTGGTAGTTAGGTGATGCAGACTGCATGATGACAATGACACTGAGATTACAGAGAAAGGTTTTGAATAGTTTTTTGAATTTTGAGCATTAAGGTGGCTCTTTAATGTATGCTGGTATGGATCCCCAGAGTTTTGGAGCAAGGCTAGGGAAGGAATTGTCAGTGCAGTGAAGTTTGGCTTGTGGAGTCTGTAGGTAGGGTGTTGTTTGGGGCAGACGTCTTAGATTGTGGGGTGTGACTGTTGTAGAGAATTTTGATCTGAGGAGTAAGAACGGAGTCTCATTGCATGGGTCTGTTCCTAAGAGTAGACCAGCTTTGTGTTTACTGGGTAATCAATTCATTTTGGAAACAATGATGGAATGCTGATCTTGTGTGGGATAATCTGTGATGAAATTGCATTTTTGTTTTCAGTTGATTGCACAGTGGAAGATTGGTTCTTGGCAGCAGAAGCTATAATGGGTCATCCCTACTCAAGACGGGCCAGAAGGACTCCACCGCTATTTGCTGCTCTAGCTGGAATGGCTAGATAGGGAAACATTCTCATGACCAAGAAAAGAAAGTTATTTTTTTTACCTCTTGTTGTCTGTCTAGGTGAGAATGTTTGGAATTTGAAAATGTAACCAGTCAGTAAAGATTGACTGAATGCACGAAAAATAACTATGACAAAAAGAACAAAGTTGACCACCACGGCTTTAAGGATAAAAACAATAAATATATGTTTATTCATCAAAAAGGTAAGCTCTTTCACAGCCAACTGCTGCTTCATCAGACTTTCAAATAAATTCACAATTAACCTTTAAAGCTAAAACCAACCAATGACAAACAAATAAAAACATCATGTGATAAACTCATTCATAAAAGAGGGAATTACACCCTTAATGCGAGCCTATCACATCAATTAAGTAAATTCCTGCTCTTAAGCATGGGTTTCAATGATGTACGCCCATTCAAGCCAGGAAACTTGTCTGCATTTAAAGTAACAGCCCACCTCAACTCAGTACATTCCATTAAATTAATAAGATCTCCAAATATAAGACTTTCATATAAAACTTCTAATACTACAAATCTGAATGTATGATCACAGTTTGGGATTTGGTCAAGCTAGAGCCTAAGACATTTAGCGTATGTTTTTTTTTTTTTTCAGTGGACTTCTATTGTCATCGATGATGAGGGATGTTAATGATTACCACATTTTTGTTGTTTGCTGAAGTGCATACTTGGTTATGTGCTGTAAACATTATAAATGATTTGATTGTTTGGGTATTACCAAACAGAAACATGATGTGAGGCTGAATAATGTGGGGACCCAAACACTTTGCCCCTTCATATGTCTTGAAACATTCATAAGCAGAGTATAAATATATATGATTCTGCAACACTGATATATATAGTTTTCCATTATAAAGTTAGCACTACAGGAATTTACTCTTGTAATGACAGTACACTATCAAGCTATGCTTGAGGAATTTAGTTTTATCATTACTTCTAAAAAATGCTGTGCCTATATTAAATTTCATGATGCACAGTAAAGGGAACTGATTACTGAGTGCAGTCGTATAACATTAGAGACAAACAGCCTTGATATTGCTGTGTACTATCTCATCATAGCAATTTAGGTATGTAAAAAAGTGTGCAGTCTGACAGAGTGATGAAATATATCGCACTGTTTTTGTCTGGCAGCATAGCTTATGAGAAAATACATTTTAAAATGTACATAAAAACAGTTGTTGCTCCAACATTTACTTATAGAAGGGTTAATGGTATCAACAAGAATGAACTAACAGTGTGCCTGCGGTGCTCTGACTACAGCATACTTTAGCTGGTGTTGTTACTTTGGAAGATATGGATGTCAGTGAACAAAAGCATCAGACGATATGGAAGTCTTCCATATCTGAAGCACCTCCCTTTGAACAACTGACTGTAGCAGACTGAAAAAAAAGCATGGTTTCCTGATAGTTCTGCTAAAATCAGCACAAACAGCAGAACTTGGATAATATGGCATGCTGTCATGAGCTAAGACAATAGTCTATTATGGAGGTTCTGCCGTCTCCAGTAGTTAGGTGGAACTGTATGCAGTAGTGTCGGCTATCATTAACTTGCTGCTTGAGTAATGTTATATCTACACTGACCGCTAGGTAGTATACAAAGGCCTGATGACTTCATCACCAGTATGACAGCAATAAAACTGGACAATTCATGGCAAGCCCTTATGGGGGCGTTTCAAAGACTGGCAAAACCCTAAAATACATGCGGGATGCACAGATTCCCATATGCCTTCTATCACAAATTAATGGAGCAACAACTAGCAAGTGGATAAAACAGCATCAGTAAGGATCACTAAAGAAACAAATCATGAAAGCTGGAATGGCAAAATGGGTACATAGCCAATGAAGATATTTAGGCAAAGCCATTCAAATGGAATGGAAATGATAGCACAGAACTATTTTAAATAAAAGCATGTTTACTGATATAATTAAGCAATGCAAATGTTGCCAACAAATAAAGCAGACACTATTATAGACCAAATTATCTGGGCAGATACACTATGGTGGTACACTGGGACAAATATGGCAAATAGACTTTATTAGACCACTGCCATTAGATCAAAATCATCAGTATGATTTAAAAATGGTGATCACTTATTCCTATTTGCTAGTGGTTTCACCAGTTATGAATTGAACCAGTAAGCTGTGCCAAATAGTTTAAATTCACTGTGGCAACCTATAGACTACCAAAGAAATTCACTGATCAAAGAAGCCATTTTGAAGAACACAAATTACAGAAATGGGCAAAAGAAAATGGAGTTCACTGGGTACTACATTCGCCATATAACCTACAAACAGTTGGACTACTAGACTGAATGAATGAACTGTTAAAGGAAAAAAACTCAGAAGAATGCCAGTGATGGGACATTGTATAGATGGATTAAAGTATTGAATTAGCCATGACCCAACTAAATAATAAGCTACATTATTGCCCTTGTTTGGAAAACAATTGCACTATTGGAAAGACACATCATAAACAGACCATATAGTGGCAATAACCCTATTCTGTTATGGAGTAGTGGAGATAACATAGACTTAATAGCACACCATCCCTTTTAATGCTAGCATTGAGCCATTACATACACTTTAATGGCCAGTCCTAAGTAATCCTTACCTTCAACACACTTCTAGAAAGGGACAAATAGTATTACAAATACTAAACAAAACATTGAAAGATGTGCACCAAATAGTGATTACAATACACAAAGACAAGGGTCCTATTGTAAAAAATGCCTATTCTAAATGTTACTAATATATTATTGTATTATTTATTGGAATTATTTGCTCAGTTATCTGTTGTATTCTACTGTGCTATTTATATCAGAAACTAATTCAAATGGGTAGGGAAATACATAGAAGTTTTCAGTAGTACATCTTTTGTTTTTCATACTCAGCATGAGTAGCCTGACACAGAAAGTGATATTTGGGGATTCATGCATTTTGTATCTTAATATGGTTTGTGTACCACATAAGCAAAGTATGAATGCATGCAATTCTGCAGCTCTAATATGTATAATTTTGTATCATAGTTAAAGTTAACATTTCAGATGTTTAGCTATGTAATGACAGCACATTATCATGCTATGCTACAACAAGAATTAGTTTTTATTAGTATCTTAAAAAACCTTTTAGACAAATATTAATTTACTATGGCTGTAACAATAAGGAATAGTAAATAAATTGAGGTATTTGCATCTATTACTGTAACTATAATCTTTGTGAAGTAAAATCCTCTTGGTGAATTTTCTTTGTAATCATCTCAAGATGATTCAAATAACCTGCATTATATATACACAAATGTTATTGTACTCTAAGACTGGCCTATTATATGTTTTTATATAGTAACAAAAGACACATGTAATTTATTGTGCTTAGATTTCTGAACATCTATCCCATATGACACATATAGCTTTATTGCTTAGTTGAGCTATTATGTCAAAGGAAATATTAGCAGTCATGGCTATTCTCAGGTGTTTATATAGGATTATCTCCTTAGTGGATGCTCTATAGGTACATCAGAGAGTGAACTGAAGCCTTTCTAAAATAAATTACACAAACTCCACTCCACACACCTTCAGATAGAAACAACTCTGATCCAAAACAATACCAAAACAGCAAAATTTTCAGAAGTCAGGAATCGAAAAACAGGAACCAAAGTCAAATCCAAAAGAAAATTCTTTATTCTCCAGTGCCTCGGTGTAACCACCTTTCAAGAGTATACATTCTCACTGAAAGAATGGATATATATCTATATATATATATATATATATATATATATATATATATATATATATATATACATACTCATAGCAATTAATTAAACAATTAATTAAACAATTATGTTCAAAAAAGTTTTAAAGCAGACACCTCCAGTTTATTTCATTATTCAGTCCACAGGGTGTCATTGTATTGTATTTCAAAATAAAAATACTTTCCTTATATTGTAAATTATATTTCAAAGCATTTTCATCATTACAAAGACATTTCACACTTTCTAAAACTGTTCCTGTTAAAATGAAGCATCACTATTATGATAAACGCTAAAATGTGTGGCAATAAATTTATTTTCCCTTTTATGTCTTATGTCTCTAATGTGCTCACCTAACCTAATACGAAACTCTCTTTTAGTTTCACCTATATAATATAATCCACAGGGACAGTGTAAAGCATAAACAACTCCCTTACTTCTACAGGTAAAACTATCTCTTACTGTAAACCTAATGTTGTTAATATAATTAAATGTTCTAACTATATCCCTATAAACACTGCATCTACTGCAACATCTTGTACCAAATTCACTTAGTGGTCTTGGTAAACAAAATTTTGGCATTGCAAATTTACCATGTACCACCATATCTTTCAAATTTCTTCCCCTTTTATAGGAGAATAAAGGTTTTTGTGGCAAAATGTGCATCAACACCTTGTCTTTCACTAAAAATTTCCAAAAATGTTCCACTACATCCTTTATGTCTCCACTTCTTACATTATATGTAGAGACAAAATAAATATCCTTACAAGTTTTATCACTGGTTGCCAGATGATATTTCTTATAATGGTGATGTTCACCCTTATTACATTTATTCCTTACCATATTATTCTCCTTTTTTACCTTCGTAAGGGCATTTTCTAAAATATTCACACTGTACCCTCTTTTCAAAAACATATTATATGTGATATCCCATTCCCTTTGTAGATTTTCTTGTGTGTTACATAATCTAGATACCCTTGCCAATTCCCCATAAGGGAGAGCTTCCAAAGTATGTACAGGATGGCAACTAGATGCATGAAGGTATTGATTACCATCTATAAACTTCCTATGTATATTTGATATAATTTTACCATGTTCTGTACCCTCCAAAACAAGATCCAAGAATATTACTTTGTTTCCCTTCTGTATTCCATCAAATTCTTTTTTTGTCAATAATCCTTCTTTTATTATTTTTCAACTACATGACTACAAACTACTATATATATATACAATATGTACATGACTGCTTCCAAAAGTTACACAAACATTGTATATTAACACACATTATTAAGAAGGAAATACAACAAAAAAGCCAACGGTCTGTATTATTATTACAACCTATAGCTAATCTAAGATTGAAACTGTCCTATAAATATATGTCCCGAGAAAAAGTGGATAGGAACCTCTAGGCCAACACAATATTAAAGATTTGCTCCCATATTTTTATATTGTTTATGCTTTTCTTATGGTCATTGATTAACAATTTGTGCGCTAATATATGTCTTATTGCTAATGTTCTAAAATTTTCCCAAGATGTCTGGGCCGGGTTCAACCAGTTTGAAGCTATGTACAGTTTCATTAATAAACAAATATTCATAATTATGATCCTTTTTGATTTGTCTAAATTATCTGGGGGAATATGTAGGATCATAAATTCCCAAGAGAGTGTTGAGTGTTGGTAGCCCATTTTCTGTAAATTAAGTTTTAATGAATTCCAAAGTTTAAAAGTACATTTGCAACTCCAGAACATGTGCAACAGGTCAGCTGTCTGATCTATACACTGTGGACATTTAGGCAAATTCTTTGAGTCAAATTTATGAAGAGTAAGACGGGTATAGTAGGCATTGTTAAATATCATCAGTTGTGTGAATAGTAATTTTTGGAGGGATACTGACTTTAATGTTAGATTAAATGCTTCCAAAATCTTGCTGTCGTCAACTAATATTAATTTTTCCCTCCAGTAATTCGATAAGAGAATATGTTTATTATATTTCATCTCTTTTATCAGTTTATATGAGGTAGTTATATATTTTTTGTCCTGTATCAGAGCTTCCCACAGATTACGACATATATTTAAGTCCTCTTCTTTAAGTTCAAAGTTATTGAAATAATTTATAGTCAGATCTTTTAGTTGTCTCATGATAATTAGATAGGAAATAGGAAGATTTTTCTCTTTTAAAATATCGTGTACTGATACTCCAAGAAAGGGGTATAAATCCAGTATGATTAAATCCTTTATTAGAGGGAATTTCTGTAAGTCTATCAATTGATTCCCAATTACTAAATTTGGGTTCTTGTGGAGTGGTTGAAACACCATCATATACTTTAGTAGGTTTAATGAAGTAAAGAGATTTTGAATTGAAGTTACATAGCTTTTAATATGTTCCATTAAGTCATATTTAGTGAGTGTTCCTCTATTCAGAAAGGGTAGTGCTTTACAGTTAATTCCCACTCCAGTTACATGTCTATAAGTTAGGACCAACCATTTGGGTGCCCATTTCAGACTGACTCTATCAAAGTGAATCGCCCTTAAGATTCTGTTAGCATTAATTACCAAATAGTAGCTTTCAAAATCCGGTAAGTCTAGACCTCCCCTATTCTTTGGAGCCATCAGTTTCTCATATGTTATCCTCGTTTTCCTAGGTTCCCAAAAAAATCTCCCTAGTCCTATATGAAGCTGTTTAAAAAATTTCCTCATGATTCTGAGTTGTGTAGCTCTAAAGATATATAGTATTCTGGGAAGAACATTAATTTTGATAATTGCAGTTCTTGCCATTATTGGTAATTTCAATTTACTCCATCTTTTCAAGTCCAATGTTATCTGATCCCAAGTTGACTTAACATTGTTTATAAAAAAATCTCTATTATCAGTTGAAAATACAATACCCAGATATTTTGTTCTTTCTTCAGTCATTACCTGTCCTATCAATGGTAACAATGAAAAGGGTGTAGGTGTCTTTAATGGGAATATTTTGTTTTTTTTAAAATTAAGTTTATAATTAGAGATTTTTTCAAAGTCTTCTACTGCTTTTAATATTTTCTCGGTATCTGACACAGGTGTGGTACAGTATATATTTAAATCATCTGCGAAGGCAGCCATATTTATCTTCATACCATATAATATTGGGGGATTATAAAAAACATTTTGTTTAATGTGTAAAAATAATGGTTCCAAACAAAGATTAAATAAAATAGGAGATAATGGGCACCCTTGTCGGGTACCATTTTTAATTTGTATTCTTTTAGAGCAGTCTTGATTGATAAATATATTTGTATATGCGTTGTTATATATTTTCCTTAATGTTAAAATGAAATCCTGAGGTATATTAAAGTATGATAACATGTCAAATAAGTATACCAAGTTAACTCTGTGAAATGCTTTCTGTGCATCAATTATAAGTGCATACATATTGAGATTTTTATGCTTGGCGTAGGAAATTAATGTGTGAAGCGTTAATGTATTATTAGTGGTCTGTCTCCCATCTATAAACCCTGCCTGTTCCTCTGATATTATTAAATTTATGACCCTCTTCAGTCTATTTGCCAGGATGGATGTCATAATTTTCATGTCTATATTCAAGAGTGAAATGGGTCTGCAGTTATCTGGGTTTTTAGAGTCACTTTTCTCTTTCGGTATCAAAATTGTCTTTGAAGCATTAAAGTGGAGATCATTCATTTTATTTTGAATTATATAGTTAAATGTCTATGAAAGTATTCTACTCAGAATCTCACTAAAAGTTTTGTAAAATTCAGAGGTCAATCCATCCGGTCCTGGGGCTTTATGAGGTTTCAACTTCTTGATTATCTCTGTTACCTCCTCCGCTGAAATCGGTTTAATCAAATCCCTATGGGACTCATTATCAATACTCGGGAATGTAATCTTCTGTAAGAAATCTTTCCTAACTTTATCTGGTAAAAGTGCCTGCTGGTCACCATATACCTGATTAAATATTGTTTCAAAGGTATTCATGATGTCTGCCTTATTAGTGTATGTTCTATTATTATAATATATTTCTGAGATTAATAGTGTTGATTTTGTTTGATTAATAATGCGTGCTAGTGCTTTTGAGGGAGTCTGAATATGATTTGCGTATTTTACTAAATTTCTCTGTTCATAAAATGACAGTTTACTATTATGTAATAAAAACAACTCTTTTTGACATTTTAATAAGTCTGTTTCCGTTTGTTTATTGTAGTTCCTCATTAACTCCTGGTCTAGTAACTTAGTTTTGGTTTCCAATTCTTGTAGTTCCTTATTTTGCATTTTTTTATAGTAAGTAGCTTTCTGAAGAAAAATCCCTCTTATTTGGGCTTTAGTTGTAGCCCATTCTATATCAACGGGGTGTCTGTTTTTGAGGAGGTTATGAAGTAACTGTTTAAGTGTCTCTTTAACTTCTTTTAATATGTCGTCTTTACTCAGTAAATATGGATTTAAAGACCAACTGTATCCTCGAAGTCTCCTATTACTCATATTATTATTGTTTAGTGTTAATGTGATTTTAGAGTGGTCCGATAATTGTCGAGCTTGGGTAGAAACACATGGGTCAGCAGATATCAATACTTCTGAGATAAAAAAAAATCAATTCTCGACCACATTTTATGGCAACTTGAGTAAAAAGTAAAATTCTCTGCTTTCATTTGTGTGTGTGTATGCTTAAATGGGTCATATAGTTTGAAATTGGTTTTAAGTTCCTTCAATGCTATCATTGCCTGTTTATTAAAAGCTTTAGATGAACCTAATTTATCCAACTTGGGATCTTGATACGAATTCCAATCACCTCCCATTAATATATAGCAGTTATAATATTGTTGTAAAATGGAGTAAATTGAAGTTATAAAATGATGCTGATTAGTGGAAGGGGCGTATATATTCATAAGTAATATGGGTTTGTCATAGAACTTGGATATAAGAATCACCAAACACCACCTTCCCCCTTTATCTACTTTGACATCTAAGATTTTCTCTTGGTATTGGTTTTTAATTATAATTGCCACCCCTGCACTGTTCGTTGTCCCTTCTGCCGCCCCTATCTCCCTAATCCATTTCTTATCCTTCAGTATATCCCATTGATCATTAGTCAAGTGAGTTTCTTGCAATAAAATAAAGTCTGCTTTTGATTGGAAGAACAGATGTAAAAATATCTTCCTTTTTTTCATGTTCTGGAGTCCTTTGACATTCCAAGATTCTATTATCCATATATGAAGCTTTTCAAAAATGTACTTCTATTTCTAATATTAAGAGACAACCTTAGATTGAAGTATGTTAGCATATCATAAATTATTTGGAAGCAAATCTGACATCCCATCCCTACCCAGTGCTTATCCACTATTCCTCTGGACCAGGATGTACATAGGTTTTTCACATTCCTTGAATTTCTCTGGTTATCTAAATTTCTAACTCTACAAATTAACACGAAAACCTCATGCAAAAAACCTACAACCACTACCTCTAAATCTACAAAGCTTAATCCAAACATTCTCTAATAAACACTGCTAACTAACTAACTACAGCTCTGGACATATTTTATATAGTCAAACACATTTACTAATTGTTCTATGAGAGTCCAGTTTAACTAATACCTCAGAATATTGATATTCAGCAATAACATTAATACAGTTTAACTTCTTATCATATACAATATTAATTATTGATTACCAGAGAAAGCAAACAATTGTTTAACATTGCAAGACAATCCTAAGCCTATTTTTATTTAAGTGTTCTAACTGCTTTAGTTAGTTGTCTTCTTCCAAAGGTAAAAGTCTGCTAAAACTTGGAAAATTCTATAAGTAACAATAAA
Source organism: Protopterus annectens (assembly GCF_019279795.1). Lineage (NCBI taxonomy): Eukaryota > Metazoa > Chordata > Ceratodontiformes > Protopteridae > Protopterus > Protopterus annectens. The sequence goes on from NC_056735.1 coordinate 943,555,072, forward strand.
AACTGTAACTACACAAAGCATTTGGCTACATACTTGTGTCCATATAAAATACATGTAAAGGTACTAAAGAAAAGGAAAAACTAAATGTGTCATTTTAAACATTTCAGGTTCACAGTCTTTTATAACAATTGTTATACTATCACCATCATGTTACCATATTGAGCAGAGCATACACATACATTGTTCTAACTAAAAGTGAAAAAACCTGTCTAAGAAAAGAAGAAAAAGAAACATAAGTACCCTATTCTACCACTATACAATGCAATACCCTTCTATTTTAACCAGACCATTCACAATAGTATTTTTCCCTACCTGTACAACTGTACCTTTCCTTATAACACACTGAATCCATTTACCCTCCAAATATGTCCAGGACACTTTGTTTTTAAGTCCAAATAGTTTCTTCTGCTTCCCTACAGTCCTTCCTGTTTGGTGAGCCTGATTTCTTTTTTTTGAGTTCGCAACGGGGGAACCAGTTCGTGGACAAACCTCCTGGATGCGCTACGTTGAAAACGGTCCCCCTGCAGCCTCTGAAGGACTTCCTGCTACGTCGTGCCTTGTTTGTGATCGTTGAAGCCATAAATCCTCGGAAAAGCTTCGTGGTCATGCTGGAACTTTGAGATAAGAAGGTAAACAAGTGTTTCCCAGGGCCTGGTGAAAAGAAAAGAACAAACAAAGGGTTATAAAACCTCGGATCGTCGTAGTTATGGAGTCCCAGTCTGTCTGATGCTGAAAAAAAAAACCTGGATGCTCTGATCAAACTTCTGAAGGTGGCAGTGACTTGAAAAGCTTCAAAAAAGTAGGTCTTGCTTCTTTTTTAGTGTTTACTGAGTATTTAGTACCATCCACTGTAAAAATTAAAGTATTTGGAAACTTCATTTGAAATCTGATGTTTTTTTCAATCAAAAACTTGCAGTAAGGAGCTAGCATTTGCCTGGATTGCCTTATTTGTATTGGTAAATCCTGTGCCATGGAAATTTTGTTATTTTGCCACATAATAAATCCACCATTCTTTTTAGTAGTTAGAAGTATTTTGCTTACATCTTGGTAATTCAATATTTTGGCATAGACTGGTCTAGGTGCATTTGAAGCAAATGATTCTCTGAATGCTCTATGTGCTCTTTCTATAACAATCTGTTTGACACTGTCAGAGTCCTTAAACAGTATTTCAAGTATTTGTACTATGGTAGTATTAAGATCATTGTATTGAATTGTTTCTGGGATTCCTCTAATAATTATATTGTTCCGTCTGGGTCTTGCTTCCAAATCTAGAATTTTATTTTGCATAGCTTGAATGTCTGCATCATGAGAGTCTGATTTTTTCGTAAGCATTATTATTTTATCCTCACTTTCAGCTATTCTGGTTTCTGATTTATCCATCCTTTCCAAAATTTGATTACATGTGGCACTAAACATAAGCATTTGAGTTGATAAATCTTTTAAGGCTTCTTGAATAGGTAACAATGCTGATTTAATTTCCTCCATGCTGACCGGTTGATCTGGTTTATTTGTTATTCCTGCTTTTGCAGTCTCCTTTTGTGTAACTGTTTTCTGTCTTTTGAATATAGATTCTTTTTCCGGAGACTGCAATGCTGATAGTTTAGTTTTAGTAGTTGTGATTTCCATAGTTTTGTCTTCTTTTGACATTTTGAGACGCTGTAAACAGATTTATACCAGGAGTAAAATTTCAGCTGAGAGATATATAAATCCTTTGTTTGATGCTCTGTTCAGAGTCAGGCTGACCATCAGTTCCAATCCTGCTGTTACAAAATATTTTTTCTCGATTTTTCCCTCTCAGAAGCGAAGATAGATCCTAGTACTTAAGTTATTGCTGCCAATTAGCGTATTAAATCTTGTGATATCTCCACAGGGTTGATTTTTATTTCTGATATCTGAAGAGCTGTAGAATTGCAGTGCTTAAAGAATGGTGGCCATCTTTGAATGTCGTATTCCATCAAATTCTAACCCAAATGGGTTACCATGTAAGTCTGTCAAAAATTCATTATTCATTTTTCGATTCCTGACTTCTGAAGATTTTGCTGTTTTGGTATTGTTTTGGATCAGAGTTGTTTCTATCTTTCTAAAATAAATTTTACATTATTTGCCATAACTAAAATGAGTGCCTATGAGGTTTGCAAATCACCTGTCTCATAAAAGAATTTAAATGTTCAATATCAGATTCCTTTGAAGCAATAAACTCAATTTTACAATCACTCATATACTTATGTATCTAACATATCTTAGCTTTAGGACTGGAAGCAAATACAATATTAAATAACATCAGTCCAAGATCTGTGCATTGTAGAACTTCAAGACGGATAGGAAGAGAGTTGAAGCTTATGCCATGCATGGTTACACATTGGGATCTTTCAGTTAACCATGACATAATCCCTTTTACTAGAAATATATTGACCTTTGCCTTAATAAGAGTGTGGCAGATTAAATGGAGAGGAAAGAAGACAAAGTCCTTCACTAAGTTGAAGAAAACTGCTTTATATCAGCCATCTAGATTCAGGTCCTTAGAAATGTAATCATAAAAACTGAATAAATGTGTCATTGTAAATCTACCCTTTACAAAACCATGTTGATCAAACTCCAAAATGGTGAAATATGTGTAATTGTTCCTTACTGTTTCAGTAATACTTCTTTCAAAACATTTGGCCAGAATGAAAGTGTGGCTAATAAGTCTATCATTGTTAGCATCACTTTTATTATCTTTATTTAAATATTGGTTATAATAGATGTTTTTCACAATCTGAGAACAGTACCTGTTTGTAATAGTTTGATAAATGTTAAGTGTAATATTGTTAGTGATTTTCAATTATAAACTCCAAACAAGTACCCTTGACAGGGAAATACAAGTACCCTTGACAGAGAAATACAGCAGTCAATTGTTCTTTCCTGCAAAAATCCAAGTTTAATTCACACAAGCAGTTTCCAAGGTTTAAAATCAAAGCACATAAAGGGTACTTGTTTGGAGTTTATAGTTCTTTTTGTACCTTTGCTGGCTTTTACTTGGTTGATTTTCAATTATCAGTAGCTGTATGGAAAGGATGGAATCAGGTCCCATCAAAGTTGAATTCTTTATTTTATGAAAGCTCTTTCTATTATCCCCTGAGACATAATAAGACATGTTGAATTTTCAGGAAATACATCATTAGTTGATAAACTGTCAAAACTAGCCCTAACAATAAACATTGTTGTATGTTGGTTGAGCAGCTGTGCTATCTTCAGAGGATAATGTGTTATACTGCCGTCAGATTTTATAGAGTTTACTTTCTGATAAGACTTGTTGATACTATTAACATAGTTAAAAATTGTTTTCTTATTACCAGTATCTGCAGTCTTTGTTTTCAAAACATATTTTCTCCATTTTGATTTTCTCTTAAGTGATCAACTGATGTTATTACAAATTCTGCTTGCTGTTGTTGGGTGTTTCTTGCAAACCATATATTTAATTTGCATTTTCTTAAACAGTTTGCAAACATGTAAATTCCACCAAGAAGCAAATGCATTTTTCTTTGAACTATGCTTATACGTAACTGTAGATTCAAGGCTAACTCATTAACAGCAATGTGGTACACAATGTCGCACCTCTAGCAGCCTACACACATCTTGCGTTTTCTGAAAAATACACTTAAAAAGCATAAGATAAACAAATACAAATGTTTTGTGAACAGTAAAAGCTATTAAAACTGTACAAATAGCAATATTATCATTAAGAAGTATTCTTTACATTTGTAAAGTTTCACAAACAAATGTTCATATCTTGAAAACTGTTTAGCTTATACATATATTGTTAGAACATTTTGTTAACCAGATACAGGGTTTCACACAACAAGAAATTCCTCTGTGGGTGAATGCTCTTTGAGATATTTACAGAAATATAAAAACATATACTTAATTGTGTAATTAATGAAACAAAGAGTACTGAATATCTCTCAAGATGTGCAACTTACGGTGCAAATATCAAAGATAGTCTTTCAACAACATCTAATCTTTCACATAACATCATGCAGCAGTTTGTAAGTCAAGCGGTTTATGAAGTATTAAGTACATATGGAAATATTGCATATTTTCATAATTACTAGCAAACAACTAGCAATATTTCTAGTATAGTGTGTTATAAACCAGCATTGACAGTGAACTGCTCTGTCTCCCACATTGATGTTTTATACCATCCACCTTAATAACATGCAAGCCTATCAGTCATGAAAATATGAACATAAATTTGAAAAGATGAATAATAAGTGGCAAACAAAGATTAATTTCTCCTCTGCAGGACGTCCTAGACTAACAATCTTAGTATCACTTTGTTAATAACTCCATGTCATTTCTAATACTTAATTAAAGAAGCCAGATCCAAAAAAGTTCTAGATGCCATAAGAAGTTATGGGTGTGAACTGTTAGTATACAAAAAGGGGTTTTAGGTTTGAGGGAGTTAAGAAGTAAACATGACTGCCAATCTGTTAGGAATAATGATTCTATTAAAGTCCTATAATTTCTTCTTTTGTAATTGTATTTTTTATGAACTCCTATCGCAAGAGTCATCACTTAGTGAATCGTGATTTGAAAATCCGAGGGGACCCTCGACTATTAAGTTGTCAATAATAACAGTTAGCAGTCAGAACCATATTGTAGTACCTTCAGTGAAAGTTGGGTCAGTTTCCATTGTAATATATTATAGATTCTCCTTCATAAGTTATTGTTCTAGAAAGATTTACTCAAGAAATGCCAGTCAGTTGAAGTTACTCATTAATATACTGTTTCATTTGTAACTTGTGATTTAAACAGGTGAGGTATGTCCAGTGTTTAAGATTATCCATACTGGGACTACAGTAACAAAGAACAGTTCTAAAGGATTTACTTGATAAAGGATCAATAGCCTGAATGATTATGAATATTTTTTCATTAAGTGAATTCACATGTAAAGATGGAATAGTGTTATGAATTCATAATGTTAATCCCCCACCACTAGAGTTCTCTCTAAAGTCATTCATATTTTTTTGCAATTTGGAATCTTTTGTACTGATATGCTCAAAGATTCTATAATTGCTATTACTGTATAGTTACAGTATGTTCAGGAACTATACTGACCAATTCATCAAACTTATTGCCCAAAATCTGTGCTTTGTAATAAATACATTTCAAAGTCAAAAGTCAAACAGCAGATCCTCTACATGCTGGATTGCTAGAGGTAGATGAGTTGGGTTGTCTAAAAATGTTTTCAGACATTCCTTAATTATCTCAGACACAAAAACAGTCCCATATCAACTAATATGGAGCTCATCTTTGGAAAACATGTAATTATTGTATCTACATATTCATAATAATGGATGAATTTGATATATGCTGTACAATGTTGCCTTCACCAACTATTGAAGTATGGGCGTTGGTAAATAAGTATTCTAACATGGCAATGGTATTACTTAATTTAGTATAACGTTACTGGGTAGCTTTTTTATGAATTTATATTATTTTCAGAATGGTATTCTTCATATAGCTAAATTGTGTTGACCTCATGTCATTGGTTCTTGCTTTGACAAAGATCAGATTGTAACTCATTTTGTTATGAAGCAATGTTGGTATCATATATTTTACATCTGATACTTTTATACCAGCTATAGTTAATATGGTTCTTGCTTAGGGCTATTTGCAGGTTTCAGCATGGAATCATCCAGAACAACCACTTCCTTAGGAATTGATAAGTAAAATGCAGCAAAAAGAATAATATTGGTATGTCTAGGGCCTTTACCCCCTAGTGCATACCTTTTGTATTTTTGTGTTTTGTGAAATAAACATTAGTAGCAGTAGTCATACTAATATTTAACTTCTTTTTCTTCCCCATGTGTCCATTGTGGCATCATTATAAATACAAGTTTGCAGAGGATAAGAATCAGTTTTGGCTTGTGCAGATAGTACATCATCATCAGTTACATCATCATCAGTTAAATCATCATGAGTTATGGGAATACTCACATTGGTTATCATGACTAGTGTTTCTTTATCTGAAGTTGAGATATCTTTGGGATATCCTACCTGATCAGCCATCTTAGTGTTGTCTGAGCTGAAAAAGTCTGGAACTTTTATATGACCAAGACTGGACAAAACAATAGGATTTAGTATTATTACTTCTGGGTATAAGTTTTGACATAAAAGCTGTTTGCAATATGAGTGGGAATGGCAAGTTTTATGTGTGACTAAATGTGTGCTTAAGAGATACTTTGTGTCCAAACTGTCTATAGCAGGATGTTCATTTGCCTTTGTGTTTACCATGCTCAAAATAAAGTTACATCATTAAAAACAGAAACCACAAAAAAGATGGACCAGCTTCCATTGTATACTTTATTAAAAAAACAAAACAATGATGATAAAGTTCCTCTAGTGTCTCGGCCCCTCAGCCTTTACAGTGCAATATTGCACTGAAGAAGGGTTGTTTAACCTGAAAGCTTTGCACTTTAATAAATTGCATTGTTCTGGTCCTTGGCTTTGCTGTCCATTTTTTTCAAGTCTTGGCTATTTATTGCTGAAGACAACATTTACACAGGTCCATTCTATTTTTTGGAAAATTTAAGCTGATCCCTGCATATAGGAACTATACAATTTCTAATTTAAAGAAACCCACATGTATGACCTAACCAAATAACTGCCAGATTGTAGGAATTTTAATTAATTTTTATTGCTCTTATTAATAATCCTTCACTAAGAACCCACAGTCCGATCAACTCACTAAATTTCCTTGAGTCGACACACTTACCTCATGGTCTGAGGTCTAAACGGATGAACATACAGCAGTATATGGCAAGCGTCCTATATGTTGTTACTGAAGTTTACCCACTAAAATTGAATAAAAACCATAAACCTTAAAATTCTTACTAACAAAACTTGATCTTAAAGCTTTTAGCTGGTATATACACAAACTGCAATATTATCGCCCATTTCCCAAACTAGCATTTACCATTTTACTTTGAACTTGCTGACCAATTTTCCCCTCTGGAGCTAAAAGTTAAACACATGAGCCACATGGTCCATTGCATACCGAACAAGAAATGCCACAGAAATACATTATGTATTATCCCATAAAAATACAAAAAAATGCACCTATAATCCACCAGTAGCCTTGAACTGAAAAAGATGAGACAGATCTTTAAAGGCATAGGCAAAAGTGCCACAAAATCTTCATCCTAAAATAATGAGGATATAAAGCTGGACATTATTTAAATAAATAAATTTATGGGTTTAATATTGATGGTAATTGACTGATTTGCACTGTAATAGATGGGTTGTGTAGGTAGTTGACTACTTTGCACTGCATATAGATAAGTAAACTGAAAGACTCATGGCCACGAAAGGGTTAAGTTTTGTAAGGGGAGAACCTCCCATTGCCAGCCCCTCTACAGGGCCTCAACTCTACCCCCCAGGAGAGCCCATCCCCAGGAAGAGAAGCCTAGGGAAAGCCCCCATTTCTAATTCATATAAGCTCATGAAGAATCCTTAGTTTACCATTGGAATAAGATCAGCACTCGTCTGTCTTAGCAATCAAAAAACATTTTTGATGATACAAACATCTCCTGAGATTTCCGAACCTTCAATAGGTTCAGTTTAATAACTTATTTAACTTTCAGCAGACCACAAGAAACCAGGATTGTGTTTCCCCTCCAAATAAGAGCACTACTAGGAAAATAAAATAAAGCCACCTTGGAAATTGGAACCACCCTTACAGTGATGAGAGACACCATCCCTGGTCCCAAAAAGGCCAGAGATTTTCTTACTTTATTGATAATAGAGGTTGCTATATATTTTCTAGCAGTAAATAGGAGAGTGAACTGAAGGTAATACTGGGTGACAAACCTCATTTTTCATATAGAAACATGAAGACGATCAAGAGTTTATTATGTTTTAAAGATTTTTATAAACCTAGACACATGACAACAGCTGTTAAGCATGGTACCTTTCAGTGTTTTAACTGTGTTGTTTGTATCTACCAAACTGCAAATTGTTATTTCAAAGGTAATTCTAATACTCAGGTTTGGTAAAGGCTAGCACATCTGTTTGCTGGATATTTTTTAAATTATATAATATGTGCCAATAACAATACCAATAGTTGGTGTGTTTGTGTGTGTGTGTGTGTGTGTGTGTGTGTGTGTGTGTGTGTGTGTGTGTGTGTGTGTGTGTGCGTGCGTGTGTGTGTGTGTATGTGTGTGTGTGTGTGAAAGCATAATAGGGGATGTTGTGATAAAGCTTACTGCAAAGCACTCTAAGTGTGTGAGTTATGTTAACATTGTAGTATATGATCTTCAGCTCAATGGTGATATTGACTTAGATCGCTTTCATTTTTTAACTGTACCTTGCCCTTTGATACCCCACCTATATGGTATTCCTAAAGTACATAAATCTTTAGAGAACCCACCGATGAGACCTATTGTATCTGGTGGAGGTTGGGTTACAGAGCCAATTTCTGTATACCTGCATAAACAGCTGCAACCTTATTTGTTTAAATGTAACACGATCCTGAAAGATGCCTATGATTTGTTATCCAAGTTACATCGATGGTATAGTGGTGTGGAAACTGAGATAAAAACCAAGATACATTATTTGGTTACTCTTGATATTGTATCCCTATTTACAGTCATCCCTAATGATGTTGGATTAGAGCTTCTGAGAGAATTTTTATCATTTCAACCTAACCCTGATCATAAATTTATTGGTAATATCTGCTGCCTTATGGATGTTGTATTAAATAACAATGTCTTTATGTTTAATGACACCTTGTTCCTTCAACTCACAGGGGTAGCTATGGGCACCTCTGTGGCAAATACATATGCCAATTTAGTTCTTTATCAATGGGAACGGAATTATTTGTTTAACAATAGGAATATGTTTGCCCACAATATTAGTTTTTACCAATGATTTGTGGATGGCTGTTTCCTTATATGGAATGGTACACTACATGACCTGGATGCTTTCATCGAATATTTAAACTCTACAACTATTTTTTGAAATTTAAGATGGAGGTGTCTGAGAGTATGATTTGTTTTTTAGATGTCAAATTTCAATTACAAGATGGATTATTGAATACTAGTGTTTATAGGAAGGATGTCAGTTGTTGTAGGTATCTACATCACAGCAGTATTCATGCACCACATATTTTTAAAGACGTGGTAAAATCTCAATTCACTAGAGTCAGTAGATTGAATACGGATGATGCAGTATTTGTGTCACAGCTTAATGATATGGTAGGTGATTTTATTTCTAGTGGCTATGATGCTCAACTACTCTCTAAACTCAAATTGGATATAGTGGAAGCAAGACAGACTTCCTTGAAACCTATCTTTTTCGAAGATATGGCTAGTCGCTTATTTCCTCTGAGTAACAATATGGACAGAGAATCCTCTTTGATCAGATATATTACAACCTATAACAGAAGATCTACTTCAGTAAAACAAATTATTTCCAGGAATTGGTTAATTTTAATGGCTTTGGATGAACTGAAGGTAATACTGGGTGACAAACCTCATTTTTCATATAGAAACATGAAGACGATCAAGAGTTTATTATGTTTTAAAGATTTTTATAAACCTAGACACATGACAACAGCTGTTAAGCATGGTACCTTTCCGTGTTTTAACTGTGTTGTTTGTACGCAGATTTTTGGTAATGGCAGTGATGTTTTCACACACCCCACTAATGGTAAACTCTTTAACTTTAAAGCTTCAGCTACATGTAATACCCCGTATGTTGTTTATTTGGCCACATGTAATTCTTGTACTTCATTTTACGTGGGTAAAACTACACGTAAGTTAAAAGAACGCATTATTGATCATAACTCCGAAATTAGGAGATGTTGTGATAAGAATGCATTATTTAAGCATATTAGTACTTGTGGTCATGAGCATTCTTTTAAGTTTAGAGTTATTGACATAATCTGTCCTAGTGCTAGGGGTGGGGATACTAATAATTATCTAGAAACTAAGGAATTTGAATGGATCCTGAGACTGGCTGCTGATTCACCTCCTGGCCTTAACAGCATGCCAACTTAATTAAAGAAGCCAGATCCAAAAAAGTTCTAGATGCCATAAGAAGTTATGGGTGTGAACTGTTAGTATACAAAAAGGGGTTTTAGGTTTGAGGGAGTTAAGAAGTAAACATGACTGCCAATCTGTTAGGAATAATATTCTATTAAAGTCCTATAATTTCTTCTTTTGTAATTGTATTTTTTATGAACTCCTATCGCAAGAGTCATCACTTAGTGAATCGTGATTTTAAAATCCGAGGGGATCCTCGACTATTAAGTTGTCAATAATAACAGTTAGCAGTCAGAACCATATTGTAGTACCTTTAGTGAAAGTTGAGTCAGTTTCCATTGTAATATGTTTTAGATTCTCCTTCATAAGTTATTGTTCTAAAAAGATTTACTCAAGAAATGCCAGTCAATTGAAGTTGCTCATTAATATACTGTTTCGTTTGCAACTTGTGATTTAAACAGGTGAGGTATGTCCAGTGTTTAAGATTATCCATACTGGGACTACAGTAACAAAGAACAGTTCTAAAGGATGTACTTGATAAAGGATCAATAGCCTGAATGATTATGAATATTTTTTCATAAAGTGAATTCACATGTAAAGATGGAATAGTGTTATGAATTCATAATGTTAATCCCCCACCACTAGAGTTCTCTCTAAAGTCATTCATATTTTTTTGCAATTTGGAATCTGTTGTAATGATAAGCTCCAAGATTCTATAATTGCTATTACTGTATAGTTACAGTATGTTCAGGAACTATACTGACCAATTCATCAAACGTATTGCCCAAAATCTGTGCTTTGTAATAAATGCATTTCAAAGTCAAACAGCAGATCCTCTACATGCTGGATTGCTAGAGGTAGATGACTTGGGTTGTCTAAAAATGCTTTCAGACATTCCTTAATTATCTCAGACACAAAAACAGTCCCATATCAACTAAGATGGAGCTCATCTTTGGAAAACATGTAATTATTGTATCTACATATTCATAATAATGGATGAATTTGATATATACTGTACAATGTTGCCTTCACCAACTATTGAAGTATGGGCGTTGGTAAATAAGTATTCTAACATGGCAATGGTATTACTTAATTTAGTATTACATTACTAGGAAACTTTTTAATGAATTTATATTATTTTCAGAATGGTATTCTTCATATAGCTAAATTGTGTTGACCTCATGTCATTGGTTCTTGCTTTGACAAAGATCAGATTGTAACTCATTTTGTTATGAAGCAATGTTGGTATCATATATTTTACATCTGATACTTTTATACCAGCTATAGTTAATATGGTTCTTGCTTAGGGCTATTTGCAGGTTTCAGCATGGAGTCATCCAGAACAACCACTTCATTAGGAATTGTTAAGTAAAATGCAGCAAAAAGAATAATATTGGTATGTCTAGGGCCTTTGCCCCCTAGTGCATGCCTTTTGTATTTTTGTGTTTTGTGAAATAAACATTAGTAGCAGTAGTCATACTAATATTTAACTTCTTTTCCTTCCCCATGTGTCCATTGTGGCATCATTATAAATACAAGTTTGCAGAGGATAAGAATCAGTTTTGGCTTGTGCAGATATTACATCATCATCAGTTACATCATCATGAGTTACATCATCAGTTACATCATCATGAGTTATGGGAATACTCACATTGTTTATCATGACTAGTGTTTCTTTATCTGAAGTTGAGATATCTTTTGGGATATCCTACCTGATCAGCCATCTTAGTGTTGTCTGAGCTGAAAAAGTCTGGAACTTTTATATGACCAAGACTGGACAAAACAGTAGGATTTAGTATTATTACTTCTGGGTATAAGTTTTGACATAAAAGCTGTTTGCTATATGAGTGGGAATGGCAAGTTTTATGTGTGACTAAATGTGTGCTTAAGAGATACTTTGTGTCCAAACTGTCTATAGCAGGATGTTCATTTTCCTTTGTGTTTACCATGCTCAAAATAAAGTTACATCATTAAAAACAGAAACCACAAAAAAGATGGACCAGCTTCCACTGTATACTTTATTAAAAAAACAAAACAATGATGATAAAGTTCATCTAGTGTCTCGGCCCCTCAGCCTTTACAGTGCAATATTGCTCGGCCCCTCAGCCTTTACAGTGCAATATTGCACTGAAGAAGGGTTGTTTAACCTGAAAGCTTTGCACTTTAATAAATTGCATTGTTCTGGTTCTTGGCTTTGCTGTCCATTTTTTTTCAAGTCTTGGCTATTTATTGCTGAAGACAACATTTACACAGGTTCCATTCTATTTTTTGGAAAATTTAAGCTGATCCCTGCATATAGGAACTATACAATTTCTAATTTAAAGAAACCCACATGTATGACCTAACCAAATAACTGCCAGATTGTAGGAATTTTAATTAATTTTTATTGCTCTTATTAATAATCCTTCACTAAGAACCCACAGACCGATCAACTCACTAAATTTCCTTGAGTCAACACACTTACCTCATGGTCTGAGGTCTAAACGGATGAACATACAGCAGTATATGGCAAGCGTCCTATATGTTGTTACTGAAGTTTACCAACTAAAATTGAATAAAAACCATAAACCTTAAAATTCTTACTAACAAAGCTTGATCTTAAAGCTTTTAGCTGGTATATACACAAACTGCAATATTATCGCCCATTTCCCAAACTAGAAATTACCATTTTACTTTGAACTTGCTGACCAATTTTCCCCTCTGGAGCTAAAAGTTAAACACATGAGCCACATGGTCTATTGCATACCGAACAGGAAATGCCACAGAAATACATTATGTATTATCCCATAAAAATACAAAAAAATGCACCTATAATCCACCAGTAGCCTTGAACTGAAAAAAGATGAGACAGATCTTTAGAGGCATTGGCAAAAGTGCCACAAAATCTTCATCCTAAAATAATGAGGATATAAAGCTGGACATTATTTAAATAAATAAATTTATGGTTTTAATATTGATGGTAATTGACTGATTTGCACTGTAATAGATGGGTTGTGTAGGTAGTTGACTACTTTGCACTGCATATAGATAAGTAAACTGAAAGACTCATGGCCACAAAAGGGTTAAGTTTTGTAACGGGAGAGCCTACCATTGCCAGCCCCTCTACAGGGCCTCAACTTTACCCCCCAGGAGAGCCCACCCCAGGAAGAGAAGCCTAGGGGAAAGCCCCCATTTCTAATTCATATAAGCTCATGAAGAATCCTTAGTTTACCATTGGAATAAGATCAGCACTCATCTGTCTCAGCAATCAAATAACATTTTTGATGATACAAACATCTCCTGAGATTTCCGAACCTTCAGTAGGTTCAGTTTAATAACTTATTTAACTTTCAGCAGACCACAAGAAACCAGGATTGTGTTTCCCCTCCAAATAAGAGCACTACTAGGAAAATAAAATAAAGCCACCTTGGAAATTGGAACCACCCTTACAGTGATGACAGACACCATCCCTGGTCCCAAAAAGGCCAGAGATTTTCTTACTTTATAGATAATAGAGGTTACTATATATTTTCTAGCAGTAAATAGGAGAGTGAACTTCTATATTATCTACCAAACTGCAAATTGTTATTTCAAAGGTAATTCTAATACTCAGGTTTGGTAAAGGCTAGCACATCTGTTTGCTGGATATTTTTTAAATTATATAATATGTGCCAATAACAATACCAATAGTTGGTGTGTTTGTGTGTGTGTGTGTGTGTGTGTGTGTGTGTGTGTGTGTGTGTGTGTGTGTGTGTGTGTGTGTGTGTGTGTGTGTGTGTGTGTGTGTGTGTGTGTGTGTATGTGTGTGTGTGAAAGCATAATAGGGGATGTTGTGATAAAGCTTACTGTAAAGCACTCTAATTGTACTGTTTTATTAATGACCACTTTTTGGAGAAAGTCATAATTCTTACTGATTTAAGACAGCCTATGACTTGATATGGAAACTCTGGCAAGTATATTTGCTTTGCTAATGAAGAGTTGAGTGAATTGTGTATATATCTTTAAGAGACCAGGGAATAGCTTTGTAAGTATAGAATGGATTAGAGCCTATAGACTGACAACCTGCTAGGTTTGCATGAGGAAAGGGGTGGAGGTGGAGAGAAGTGAGCCAGTCAGAAGGAGTGTTAGCCAATCAGTGTGCAGATGTGTGCTACTGGTATTTGTACTAGACTGTGAACAGGTAATAGGTTCATAGGCAAGTACTAGACTTGCTACCCTTGTGGACCATTTTAAGCCTAGCCAATTTCCCTTAAAGTGAAAAACAAACCTTACACCTCTTTTCTGTGAGATAAACACCTTAGCCGTTATGCCAAGTCCCAACTCTATTGTTTCAGTGGAAAAAAGTACATAAGAAGTGGTAAATATACTTACAAACAAAAGATATCTGTGAGGGCACTAATTTTGTATATTACGGAAGTATACTGAGTTATTTAATATAATTTTGTACAGAGCCAGAAATCACAAAACAGCTTATTATTAACTGGTGCACAAAGCTGCTGTCATACAACAGATTATAGAAAGATGATAGTGCTTTAGAAGGTTTCTATCTTCCTAAGGCAATAATAGGAGTCATAAAAATAATGAGGTATAGGATATACTGGAAAGAATGGCCATCTTGTAAGGGCATTCTAATCTGACTCTCTAAACTCCTTGCAAGATGGTATAGTTCCTTCTCATTCAAAAATAAAAGTAGCAAATAGGGAAAGGTATGTCTATGGCTCACGCATATTTAATACAGATGCACCAGAATAAGCAATAATAAATATAACAAGAAACTGAACTTTTAGTATAGATAAATGTGCAGATATTTACCAAAGCAAGTGGGCATACATTACAAGTATGGGAAAAGTAAACCGGATGAAGGTGTCATAAGGGGCGACTAAAAACTAATGTAGTATGAATATCTGTTTCCACAGGAAGGCTGCACAGATACTTTATATTGCACAAATAAGGACTTTCTTCCAGCCAGTTGGCTCAATAAAATAATAGATGCAAGATCAAAAGGGAAACTTGCTTGTTAACAGACTCTGACCTAGTGTAATGTTAGCCAGTCTGTGAACATGCACATGACTGGTATATCTGTAGGACTGTAAATAAACCACAGTGGGAAAAAATAGTCTGAGCTAGCAAATACACTTACCAAAAAAAAAAAAAAATGTAGGAGACCACTAATAATGTGCAGTATGAAAGAATTCTGACTTAGTTATCATAACTTTGTACTAATACAGAGACAGCAAAACTGCTTGTTGTTAAGGGGTGTATAAAATGCTACTGTGCAAGGAATTATAGACATTCCTTAGAAGGTTTCTATCATCCTAAGACAATAATAGGAGGGCGATCATTAATGAGGCATGGATTGCACTCAGAAAGATCGCCCTCTAAAGACATTGTAATCTGTGTCTGTAAATGCTTTGCCAGATAACATGCTTCCTTCTCATACGCGAAGAAAAGTATCAAATCGCAGCATACACACCTTTGTCTTGGCTCCCTTCAACAACTATTGGAGCATTTTTGTATAACCAGATGAAAGTAGCTAGGATCTAAATACCTGACCTTGGTAATTGTAAGCAGCCTTGGGGTAGGTAGCTCATGGCAGTAGTGTAGTGCACAACGCTTTTGCATTCAACTGACAATTTTCTGCTGTAACTGTGACCTATGGTCTTGCTACAAGTTAATTATTACTTTGTGGGTTGGTTTGGGATTGTAACTCATGACAGTAATGTAATGCACAGTGCTTTTATAGTCTGCCCTGAATATTTTACTGTTACTGTGACCAAAGCTGGAGTGCATGTGGCATATACATGTGGGAGAGACAAGCCAGATACTGCTCCATGAAAGAAAAGTTCCTGTGCCTAAAATGCGACTCAGTTCCCTGGCAATGTAAGCATTTCCATTGACAAGCATTGTCAGGGAATCCTGTAAGCAATAACTGCTATTTCAGAGTGTTCACCTCCTTCATCCTTCCAGTGAGACCATAAAGCCAATTTTATTAATTGGGGATGTGTAGGACTGAGCCCTTCACACTGAGGGGGTTGATGGGGTGGGACTCTCCTGAAAAACACTTAAAACAGTGTTTTGGGGAGTTATTTTTGGTGGGTTGTCTTTTGAGGAGTTGAGACTTGGGAAATTCTCATGCATCCAGTCATGGTGGAACAGATGAAATCTCATTCAGGACACTAGCCATTACAGTAAAATATATTTTTCAGGTAGTACAGCACTATATCAGTAACCTGCACCGATAACTTGGCAATATTATCTGCTGAAACATAATTGCCCAGCTGTAGAAACAACAGAAATAAAGTCAAGTGACTGCTAATTACTTATATGAGATCCACATATAGTGACAGCAGTTACTTTTTTTCTTCAAAGAGACTAGCTTTATTTTCTGGCATTATCTACTTATAAATAGTATTCTAAAGTTACAGAAACAATATAAGATATTCCTGTGAAGTGATTCCTTTTGTTTTATCACAATATTGTTATTTCCTCTCTTACTTTTAGTTCAGCATACCAAATGCAGATTAATTCTGACCTACAAATTCAACTGCCACAAGATAGGTTAACTCAATCTAAATTACATTATAGTCTATATATTCGTGTAGCAATGGTCATATTGCCATTACCTGCATCATACATTTTTGGTGGGTAGTAATATAACATAGTTGAGAAAAGCAGGCGATAATTATTTTATTAGTAGGTAGTAATATCTACTTGTGTGACATGAAACTTGTGCTACTCTGCAAAGGTAGAATCTTACTGGAATAAAATCTTGCTACTACTTGATGTTTTTTTTTTTTTTGTTATAAAAAGAAGCATCAAATAATTCTGCTGACCTTAAAGCTTATTGTTAATTATATTTTCTGCCTTAAAGACATTCTGCTCCTTATCCAGACCTTCAGTACTCCGAAATTACTTTGTCTATAGCAGATTTTTATGAAACTCATGCTACGGTCAAAGGAAGCAAGCTGTTTCTGATCTACAGGTATGAGACTGTGAATGACAGCTTCAGAAATGTTTATTATGAGAACTGAATGTACAATACAAATAAAACACAGGAAAATCTGTTGGTACACAATGACCTGCAGAACACATGCAGAAAGAACTACAATTCAGATTAAAATCCAATTTCTGCAAAAATAAACAGATGGTAAGCTTCAAAATCCCTAAAGCTTCTGGATCTCATTTAATAAGGCATGGAAACTAGACAGCAGAAGACAAAGACGATAAAAATGATCGCAAAAACTTTCATTAGCACAAAGAAAGTAAATAATTCACTTCACAGCTTTCTTTACAGATTGTTCTCATTCCATGAACCTTTAAAGTCTGGAAGTAAACAGAAGGAGAAAAAATTGTCTGCTAGAACTTGGAACATTGCAATTCCTCTTCTATAAATTCATCACTTTCTCCCGATCTCCTACAGAAAAGATGCACATTACTTCGGTTACTCAAAGCCAATAAAATAATTAGAAATAGATAATTTCCAAAATTAAATCAGGTATATAACAAGGCCACTTTTTGTTTGTATTCTCTCCTGTCACCATGAAGATTACCAGTCCCTTTTATACCTGCAGGGAAAATGTCTTAAGGTAATATGAATTTACCTTGTGTGAGAGGTAATATATTGAGGCCTAGCCATACCTCTCGACCTCTTATTGCAGGAAATCCGGACAAAGACAAAAATAATATGGGTACAAAGACCCAAAAATAAGGACACTTTTTAAATGTTGCACTTACAAACTTGGAAAGTTAAGCCTCAATGATTTGCCAGACATTTGCCAAAAAAACACAATTTTATGAGAAACAGAGCAAAAATAGGAGGCAAAATCAGGACATTCTGTGAAAATCTGTACAGTTGAGAAACTTGAGAGGTATGGGCCTAGTATTAAAAATAAGGTTCTAGCATGTCTTGTTTGGTTTTGTGTATTGAGGAATGTATGTATGGGAAATCTAAAAGCCACATGCTGACTGTTAACTCTGAAATGGATGGCTGATACAGGGTTGTTGTAAACTGTAGGCTCAGGATTGTTAGGGTGAGGTGTGATAGCTTGACCAAAGTTATATGCTAGAACTAATACAACTTGTTTGGAAGAAGTGAAAGATTACAGGTTTTTCAAATAGCTCCAGACTGCTCCCTTAATTCAGTTTCACATACAGCATAATTTTCACTGTTTTTATGCCTGTAGCACTTACTAAATGGGATGCCTTGTTCTATTCATGTCCACAGAACTCAAAAGGCAGACCACTCACAGTATAATTTTATCATGGCACTGAATTGGCTACATTTGTCACCATACCTCTCAACTTCTTAAAACAAGGATTATTGACACATCCAAGAATATTGGGGTCCAAAATCATGGACAGATTTTAAATATTGCTCATATAAACTTAGAAAGCTACCAGAATAACAGGCTTTGCATTAGCATGCATTTTCTGAAAGATAAGAAATCTTAAATTCAAATGGTTGCCATTATGTAGTGAGTTCAGTCCTCAGTGATTTGACAGAAAACCACAAATCGTATGAGGAATGGACCAAGAATATGAGAAAAATGTGGGCATTCTGTGAAATTCTGCAATTGAGAGGTGAGATTGTCATGTTTATACAGTTTAAATATGAAAAAAAATATTTCATCAAACTAGTGAGGGAGCAAGCTGCATTATTTTTTCAATTTAAATGTCTTTTCTCATATTTACATTTTCTCTGACTCAGCTCCAGGTGACTGCTGCCTGGCTTTGCAACAGCCAGCAATGTGACGTGTCATCTACTCACTAATGCACTGGGTATATGAATTAATATTACTAGTTGTTCCAAGTGGTTCTGCTGTCAGCTATGGGTAAGAACATCCATATATATTTTCCTGGTTAGCAAGACTTAGTAACTTTTTAGCCAGTACCTTTGTAGTTTTTTAAGGACCATATTACTGTAAGAGTTAGGACTTGTGAAATTATTTTTTATCTTTTTATTGATTTTGTGAATTAGAGCATGAAATCAAGCAATTCTACTGTATTGTAACAAATGAGTGATTCATCATAACAGACATATAAATGATTCATACTGAATAATTACTATAATGCCCCTATGATAGCTCAGCAAATCATGTGAATGTCTGGCATTGAGTTTATTTGTCCTATCCTGTTATTCATGTACACATCTGTTCCCTTTTTCACTCCCTCATCTTGGCCCCTACCTACGTTATAGCCATCATTGTCTACTAAATTCTTCTCTACCACTCTGCTCCTTTCTCTCCTGCCTAGCTGATTATTTACCCTTTTGTTTAGCTCCTTGGGTTTGTAGATCTAGGAATATTTTATTACTGTATCATTCACCTACCTATTACCATTCCATTATGGTTTTCTCTCTTCTTAATTTCACCTCTTTTATTATTTTCCTTAAAGTATCAGCATTGCTGATTCATGGATATCATTCCTTACACTAATTTGACCTACAATTTGCTTGTAATTAGACATGACATCATGACTTATTATTAAGATCTTTTCCTTATTTTCCTCTTTATGCTAACTTTCTGTGAGTCAAGTCAAGTCCAGTCAAGAAACACTTCCAGTTATTCTAAAAGTTCCTCCCCATATCTTCTTATACTGTTCTTTTTTCTTCTACCAGTTTGAACCCTTTACATTCCCTTTATATATCTGTAAAAATAATTAAAAAAAAAAAAAAAAAAAAAAAAAAAATATATATATATATATATATATATATATATATATATATATATATATATGTGTGTGTGTGTGTGTGTGTGTGTGTGTGTGTGTGTGTGTGTGTGTGTGTGTGTGTGTGTGTGTGTGTGTGTGTGTGTGTGTGTGTGTGTGTGTGCATTATCCATGCATTTCTAACACATGTCCAGCATTTCCCATATTCTCCTTCACCTTTATACTTTTCTTCACCTGTGTTAATACCATCTGTGTTAGACTTTCCTGCTGGTATCCCATCTTCCTGCTAAAATGCTTGTTACTTTATCTAATCTTCATGTCTCGCCTCTTCCCCATTTATGGTTAGCTATCCTTCCTTTACTACATAACATTCCTTCACCATCTGCCATTTCTCTTCTTTGTTTAATTTCTCCAAGTTTTTTTAGGTTTCTAATACCATGAGGGGAAAGGACCCCATTCCTGAGTCAAAGTATGATTAAAGGTCATGGAATTAGTATTGTTTCAGTCTTTGATGTTAGCCAGAAGTGCTCTTTGCAGCACCTGCAATGTGCCCAGTAATGAGTTATTCTGCAACATGTATCTGTAACATACCTCTTCTTTTTAATTTCTCCAGATCTTTTTTGTTTCTAATACCATGAGGAGAATGGACTGCATTCCTATGTCAAACTATGATTAAAGTTCATGAAATTAGTATTGATTCATTCTTTGATGTTACTCAAAAGTGCTCTTCTCAGTACCTGTAATGTGCCCGATAGTGACTTCTTCTGCAATTTGTATAAAGTCACATGTATTGGTAACATATCTAAGTATGACTGTAAATTCTTTTTTAAAAGACCAGTTGTTGCTACTACTCTTGGAACTGTCTGGGTATCCATCCTTTAAAGGTTGCTTTTGCACATTTATCAAGACCAAATGACAGCCATATATCATCTGAAAACGTTTTGATCACTTGCACTTGTGCTTTCAGTTCCTCGTCCGATGAACTATACAGTTTTAAATCATCTACAAAAAGAAGATGAAAAGTCTTTACACTTTGTTGTTTTCTGGGAGCCAAATTGTAGCTATGACCTAATATGTTAAGTAGGCAACTTAATGGGTTAAGGGCAAGACAAAAAAGCAGCAGTGCAGAGAGTGACCCTGGAATATCCCCCTGAATTTTTTATACCTGGAATAATAATTTGTCATTTACCATAGCTTAACTGCAAAGTGGTTTGACACTGTTTCATGATCGCTGTAATGTAATTGATCAGTGTAGGGTGTATCTTATACATTTTTATGTACTCTTTTACCTATGAATGTGGGATACTGTCAAATGTCTTTTTGAAGTCTATGCATGCAATACTCAGATTCTTCCCCTTTTTATAGATCTCCATTATGACTTTATTTAACAACAAATGATATTTTGTTTAGAATGCGTTTCTTTTATTACTCTTTTGTTTTATTGCCATGATTCAGTTTTCTTCTAAATGACTATAAACTCTGTTAGCATCAGTTCCAGTGTATAGCTTATATGTCATCAGAAGGCAAGTTATTGGTCTATAGTTTTTAGGATAGCTGCAAGTTCGCCCTTAAGTAGGTGTATTGTTTTTCCTGTTGTTAACCAGGCTGGGGTATTTCACTCTTTTTGATTTCTCAGGATCTTTTGGTTTCTAATACCATTACAGGAATGGACCCCATTTCTAAGTCAATGTATGATTAAAGGTCATGAAATTAGTATTGTTTCAATCTTTGATGTTAGCCAGAAGTGCTCTTTGCAGCACCGGCAATGTGCACAGTAATGACTCCTTCTGCAATTCATACTTAGTTACATGTATCAGTAACATATTTAAATACAATTGTAGATTCTTTTTTATAAGACCCGTTGCTCTTACTACTATGGAACTGTCTTGGTATCTTTCTTCCACATTCCCCTCATTTCTGCCTGCAGATCCTGATACTTTATGACTTTGTGTCTTTCTATACATAAGACACTGTAGTCACTAGGTGTAGCATTTCAATAATCAATGCTACTTTTCTTTTCATGGACTACTATATCTCTTTTTTCTTGCATGTGTTTTTTTGAACTGTTGGTAACAGATGATTCCATGTGATATACATTTCAACATTTTCTATGATGCTTTGTGGATCATGTTTCCCGTGCTTTTCGGCTGCTTCAATATAATAATATTTGCACAATCCCCAATGCAACAGTAATATATCCTGTTTACTTCCATTACATTGCATGAATTTCTGTGGACAGTCCTAATTACTGTGTTCTTTTGTTTTATCAAACTCCTAACTTTTTGAGTTTTATTGACTTTCTGTAATCTGTTTCTTTTGCTAATCTTAATATGTCTGTCCATCTCTATTAAATCAAGCAACTCTTCTCTTAGGTGATTTTCCTCTAAAGTGAAGGCCTATTCTTTGCTCTCCATTTCCTGTGAGTATTCTATAGGTAGTTCCATGGCATCTTTCCATGCCTCATTCTCTTCGTTTCATCCTGTGTCATCCATTGCTCTTTCATATGGGAACTCACTGGCTTATCACCCTACAACACTGGCTGCGTCAGAGTTGCCACAGTTTCCTGTTCCTCCTTTGCTGTGCAACTCCAACTGGATGTTTAAATTGGTTTCCTATGGAAGGTTCCAAAGTATCTTCATCTGGCAATGGCGCAGATATTTCTCGCTTCACTGGTTTCGCCTTAAGTTGGGGATACGTTGCTATTTCTTGTTGTGATGTTTTCTGAGTTAGACTTTCTACACTACATCTTTCACTTCACAGGTAATCCATAACCTCTGACTCTATTTCTTTAATTTCTCCATTACTAATCATGTTATCTACTTTTCTTCTTTGTTTTCTTATTTTTTGTATTGTAAAATTTTCCATGTCTGAATACCTTTGCCTATATTTCTCTTCAAATATCTTTGGTGCTACTCTTTTTGCTTTGATTAGTTTTGCTGTCTCCTTTGTATAAATATCACCATATTAAATCTCTTTTTTTCCCTTGTGCATATTTCATCTTTGGATATCTCCTGATCCTCCTGTTTCTCCTTAATTTGGGGACTCGTTGTTCCATCATGCTGTGATGTAACCTGTGTTAAACTTTCTACACTAAATCCTTCACTTTGCAAGTTTTCCATAACTTCAATTTCTATTTTTAAACTACAACTTTACTAATCTTCTGTCCTACATTCCCTCTTTGGGATCTTATTTTTTGTTGTGACATTTTCCATATCTGGATGCCTTTGCCTGTTTTTCTCTTCAAATACCTTTGGGGCTACGTTTTTTGTGTTGATTAGTTTGGCTTTCTCCTTTGCATAAATGGGTCTTTCGGCTTTTCCCGGTTAGGGGTCGCCACAGTGGAACTCCGGTCCGCTAATGATTGGTAGTGGATTTTTATGTACCGGGTTACCAGCCCTGATGCACAACCTTCAACGAAGGCACGCCCCATTCACGTAAGACTCCACACAGAAGATGCTCTAGCTGAGAATCGAACGAGACAACATCTTGCTATGAGGTGACAATGCTACCGCAGCACCACCACCGCAGTCCCATGTCCATAGTTCTTTGTTATAGCTTTCAAAATTCTCTAGATTTTGTTTGTTATATTTATGCATTTCCTTGGTTGCTTCTTTTGCCAAATGATCCAAGATTTCTTTGTCTATATAATGTTTTTCATAAATCTGTTGCATTAATGAAGACAATTTTTTTTTTATTTGAAGCTTTTGACAGTTTTTCTTTACAAGTATTTTTCTTTCTTCTAATTTCTCTCAATCGTTTTGTAAATCTTCTGTCTGGAAATTCTGGGCTTCTTTCTTTCTTTCTTATCCCCAATTGTCCACTCTATCATCTTTATGGCTTTTCTTTGGCCTATACTGTAACTTCCTTCTATAACAGGGATGGGGGGGCAACCTCCCACTGGGCATGGCTTAGCCCCATTGTAGGAATGTTTTTGTGTCTTGATGATTCTACACTGTCATTTTTTACAGTCCAGGCACCAGTGCTCCAACAAGGACTGGGCACTTTTTTATCCTGGGTCTTGTATACACAGCTATCTTTTTTATTTTTAACTGACTTCTGCCCATGATATATGCTACATGAATACAGTCTATATGTCACTCTTGTTTTGGTGAGATTTTGTGAAAAAAAAACAGTGTCCACCTCATGAAGGTACTCACCAATACTTGAGGACGAATTCATTTTCAGCAATACTTCTCTCTTTTGCTTGCTGATTTATCATCTTTCCATTTGGACTCCACATCTCTCCATTCAGGCCCCTCATCTCTCCATTTCAGTCTCTATTTATCCTGTCTGATGTCCTTGTACATCATCCTACTGCAGCCTTTCTCTTTCTATCTTGCCCTTTCTGAACCATTTTCCATTTCCCCTTATCTTTTCTCACTTCCTTTTTCCAATGTCCCTTCCTATTTACCTCAGCACCATCTCTTCTCAGATCCTCTTCCCCGTCATCACTCAGCTCCTTTCTGTTGTTGCTTGCAAACTTTTTCAATTCAAAGCTACACTTTAGTTTGCCTGGAGAACTTGATGTAGTCTGTTAAAACCCTTACCTGTCATACTTAGTTTTATTTTATTTTGCTTTTGTTTACTGGGTATGTCCAAGTGGTTTAGTCCAAAAAACCTTTCCTGTGGAGGCCAGTGGAGAAAAACTCAATCATATTATAAACATGTTTAAACAGACATTCAGTAATATATATGAACAGACATTAAGTAATATACATTAACAATTATGCATTTATTTGGCAGATTACATTCATATAAAATAAAGGCTAGCCTTATAATATAAAAGATACTTATACATTAGAAGATGCTGAACATTGAGCATACAAAGAGATGTATTACTGGGTTTATCCAATAGATAAGAGATTATAATAGTTCATTTGATTAGTGCTTGGAGCTTTAAAGAAATGAATGTAAAGTAAGGAAGTATATATATATATATATATATATATATATATATATATATATATATATGATTCCCCTTTACAAAGTCGAACATTCAGAAACTCGAAATGCATATGGCCAATGTCATATGTTCGAATTTCTGAAGCTCGACTTCATGAAAGGGAACTACAAAAAAAAGAAGGCATCATAAAAAAAGTGTTTCTGCAGGGGGGCAAGCCCCCCTGCACACCCCACTACTTATTTATTTCAACTCTGAGATCACACTACAGCCCAGAAAGGGAAATCTCCCATTCTGCGCTGTATGCCGTTCCCCATTCAGGCAGTCAATCTTCAACAATTTCGAGCATATGGTCTCGACCATATGCATTTCGAGATTGTGGCCATTCGAATTTGTGAAGGGGAACCGTACACGCACACACACACACACACACACACACACACACATATATATATATATATATATATATATATATATATATATATATATATATATATATATATATATATATATATATGTATCTATATATATATATTGCTATCAGTGCAGAAATGGTTTGGTGATTGAAGATAACACTGGCATTTATCCTGGAGATATACATGGCCATTATATTCACTTTTCTTCCAGTCATTCATCCCTCTCTTATATTAGGAATTTGGTCCCAACCATATATTTCATTAGGCTTATCAATCCATGTTGGCATGCTCTATTTTTTACCTTTCCTTGTACTCTCTCTCTGAATCTCTTATTCTACTGCCTCCCTCTTCTCCTTTTTCATCTCTTTTGTGTCATCTTCTGTTGATCTTCTTTCTCCCATGTCTGTTCCCTTTATCAACTGATTAATAATGTAGGCTTTGGTTTATATCTTGAAATCTGTCACTCTCAGTTCTCCCATCAGTGCTTGCCCTGTGTTTGTCCATGCTTATTCACACTCTTTCCCTCCTCATACAAATCTGTCATATTTTCATTAAATATCTTTGATCACTGTTTTCATACAAGGCATAGGGATATGCCCTAAATCGTATCTCACCCTTTGGCTTACCATCAACTTCACTGTATTTACTTAACCAATTGGCATTAATGCTTTGTCCTTTCATTGTTTCACGGTTTCTTCTGTCAGTCCTACAAACTTTTTTTTAGTTCCCTTCTCTCAGTTTTGCACACATTTTCAGTTTTCTAACTCTCACTATCTTGCCCATCATGTCTATGCAATTCCTAGATTATTACACTTATTCCTTGCCTAAATTCTTTCATCAGACTCACCAGCACTACTTTCTTGAGGGTACATTCTGGGCCTGCCAACTGAAGATATTGCGATACTTCCTACTCTGCCCTATTTGCATCCTCAGTTAGAAGCATGCAGTCATAGGCAAATAAGAAAAAAACAACATTCCCTTCCTTCTAGTTCTGTGTCTTTCAGTGATTTCTTTGATTATCTTGCTAGCACTTCCTAAACCAGGATAAACAGAAATGGGTATAACTTAGTTGTCTTTTGAATAATACTCTTTATGGTGTGCACTCCATTTACTATTATTGTTGGTGATGGTTCACTATAAATGGATCTGATCCTGTTCCTAAGACATCTTCCACTCCACAGTTACCTCAATGTCAGTAATATAAAATCCCTATTAAGTAAATTCAGGGTTTTCTAATATCAGATAGTATGAGCATTGTATAATTGTTTCTTGTTCTCCCCTGCCTCTCCAAGAAATTGAACATCTCCTTTTGGTTATTCAACAATTTTTCTTTGAACAGATCCTAACATGCTGTATGCATTTCTGGAGAAGCTACTTGATTCTTGTGAGGCTTTTAGCATGAATCTTGCCATCTATGTTTAGCACTGATATCAGCCTAAGGGCTCCTATAACTATGGTATCCCCTTATTTTCTAGATAATTACTCTTTTATCTCCATTCAGACTTCTTTGTAGAATTATATGGGAAACCTATCCATTCCTGTCACTTTCTCACCCTTCATCCTTTTAATCGTTGCTCTTACTTTAACATTATCAACTGGACTATCCAGCTTCTCTCCACTTCTATATTAATAAGAGTCCTGTCCATTTCAAATTCCATTCTTCTGTTTCTGTATTGCCTTTTATATATGTCCTAAAAGGAATTCCCGATTTCCAGTACTATTTTACCATCAGAATCTGTTATTCTTCCATCCCAAAGCCTCAGTTTGGCTACTGATACATAGTCTTTTCTCTCCTTCTCTCTCTCTCTCTTTCTCTCTCTGTCTCTCTTATTATGCCATACCTTTCCCTGCCTTTTCTACCTGTAGCCACCAGAAGTCACTTCACACTGTAATGTCCTTTTTAGTTTCAAATACTTCAAGTCCCCATATATTTCTCCTGATTCTTATATATGCTAACTGCAGGTTTTTATCCCATTCCCTTTGTCTTGTCCTCTTTGGTTATGCCTTGACTCATGTTTCCAATTTTTTATACTATCCTACCCCTCTCTTTTATATATTTCAGCTTCTTGCACAATGTACAAATTATAGCTACTTTGACCCTGTCTCACAATTGTGCCTTCAGCTCCATTTTTTCCTCTTCATTTACCTCAATGGCTTCCTTCTCCACCCCCTCAAAAAATTCTTCTGCTGTGTAACTGTTCCCCATTTTCATGCATCCAGTTTTAACCATCTTGTACTTTCTGTTTTCTCTCTTGGCAATTTTCATTACAGCTCTTGTATGATCAGATATGGAGCCAGATTTATGAACGGCTGCACTAAGATCAGCAACTGTGTACACATTGTGGTGCACCTCACACACAATAGCTACCTATTTCATATTCATTAAATAGCTCT
Source organism: Protopterus annectens (assembly GCF_019279795.1). Lineage (NCBI taxonomy): Eukaryota > Metazoa > Chordata > Ceratodontiformes > Protopteridae > Protopterus > Protopterus annectens. The sequence goes on from NC_056735.1 coordinate 943,582,452, forward strand.
ACACTTAGTGCAGAACTGCAACACAAGGGTAAATGGCAGAATATGCTAATGAAAGTATAAGTAGGGCAATTACATGCTAATTAAACAATCCAACATGGTAGAGCTCTTCAGGAAGCTAGAATACAATTATATACACTCAGTTTAGCCATTTGCCTTGAAATGGAAAACTCTTTGGATTACAGCCACCATTACACTTAGAAAAAAAAAAGTTAGCAGTCACTGATTCCATTATAACTGTATATGCAACAGGCTTTAATTCAAAGTGCTGCTGCTGCTACTGTCAGACCTCGTCCGTGAAGAAGAAGGGTGTTTAGACTAGTTTGACTAACCATGAAATGCATGACACAGAAATTCTAGAGTGATACTGACTGGACTGGGAAACACTAAAAGAAATATGCAACCTGTGCTGCTCTAACTTGAGGGCCCCAGGAAAATTGTGGGGAACCCATCTCAGTGGAAAAAAAGGTATGTGTATCATTACATATACTAGCTACAGGTACTTTCCAGATACCCGCAATGGATATAGTAGGGGTTTCGCAGGCCTTAACTTCAAGAATATTACACCAATTTGTAAATGCAATGCTACAACATGCAAGAGAATGTATCTGTTTCTCACACACCCCACAGGAAAGAGCAAGAACACTGCAGGAATTTTATGCAATAGCACACTTCTCTGAAGTTTTGGAGGCTATTGATTTCCCACATTAGAAATAAAAGCACCACCTGGTGAACTTGGTAGGAGGTACATTAACAGGAAAATATATCACTTGGTCAACTGTCACGTTGTCTGCAATGGCCAAGGGATCATCTACAATGTCTTTGCAGGTAACCCAGGCAGTTTTCATGACCTACACATATGTTACACCTGTGAGTTTTACACAAGGTATGCTAAGTGTGACTTTCCACAAGGTCATCTAGTGGAGAAACAGGTTATGCACTGGACCATGGCTTATGACACCCATAAGAAACCCACACAACTCCACAGAGCAAGGATTCAACAATGCCCAAGATCAAACTGCAGATATCATAGAATGTGTATTTGGCTTGCACAAATCAAGGTTCCACTATCTAGACACCTCAGGAGGTGCCCTGCAGTATGACCCAGCAATCGCCACTGAAATACTTACAATCTGTTCCATGTTGCACATTATCATTCTCAGGAGACAGGTTCAACAAGTACTACTAGGGGAGGATCACTGTCTCCAGTATACAGGAGGTGCCAGCAGCTCCACTAAATACAGATCAGTCTGAGGGAAAAACACCAGCTGCAGATGCTGCTGGCAGACATAGGTGTGCACAAACTGTCATGGCTTTGGTTAAGAGACAAAGGATAGCACACACTGAATAACTAAAAGAAAGAATAATATCTAAGCACAGTCAAATATTAAAAAGTATGCCTGACAAACTGCACAACCTTTACTTAACCATGTAACAGTTGTATTCTGCTAGTATCAGATACAGGCAAACCCCCAAAGAAATGTCTCTGCTCTGCATTATTGCCAAGTTAAGTCTGGAACGTATGTAGATGTCCCTAATGTGATACACAGATATACAGTGCTGTCATTAATAGCTTATGTGTGATGTTTGCAATACACAGTTATGTATTTACTAGTGTGCTTTGTGTATCAAGTATTTTGGTTGGCCACTGTATATAAACCAATGTATAAGTATAATACTAAACACGACTTAAACATCTACTTTGACTGCATGAGTAAAAACAGTAATAGAAATACATTTACATTCAACAATTACAGAAGCATTCATTCACAACTGATTATGAACTATGATTAAAAGCATTTATTCTGCAATAAATTTACATTAAAGGAAGGTTCTAAGTAAGCAAGCATTAGCTATCTATTCTGTGCATCAGGCATATATACAACCCAAAGTCACAAATAAAAGGGCAAGGCACAGCCATCATCACTTGCACAGAATGGAGGGTGGGACTGGATGGCAAGACTGACACCAAAGAAGTGTGTATGTGCAAGTAAAACAAAACTTTATTCCTTAAATACCAATTTGCAGGGTAGTACTGCTTAGATATGTAGTGTATGTGTGTGTGTGTGTGTGTGTGTGTGTGTGTGTGTGTGTGTGTGTGTGTGTGTGTGTGTGTGTGTATGTGTGTGTGTGGTATGGGCAAGTATTTGTTGAATGTGTGTGCATGTCTGCATGAAAACAATCAAGCACTGTGCCAGCACTACATCCTGGCATGTTGGACAGGTCTAAGCTGTGCATGGTAGACTAGTCAGTTCTGAGTCATCATCCCCAACCATGAGAATTACCGATGCCAGGAGTTTCAGTGCTAGTTCCATGGCCCTGGCTAGAATTTAAGATGTTACCTGAGTGTGAGTGATGTCTGCTGGATGAGCTCTCATCATGACTACTTTCTGGACCAGTACCACAAGGACTACCACATCTGAATGTTGACTCTGCAATGACTGCCAGAGCAGTGGAAGTAGTGCCACTATGGAAGCAGGATCTTGCATGGTCATGTTGACTAACACCAGATGATGTAGCAGCTTTATGGCCATGTGGACGCTGACCCTCCCTAGGAGATGTTCCATTGATGAAACTTCCCAAGGCAGTGTGTCATTCACCCTGTCCAAGGAGTCACCCGTGGTGTTCAGACAGTCCTGTATGTCAGGATGCACAATGTTTAGCAATCATACTATCTCTTCTGAAGCCCTTGTGGAATGTACCTCCAGGATGATTCTACAGATAAGTTGTGTGGCTCCTACTGAATTACCATCATCAGGAGCAGGACGGATAGCAAGCCTCCTCTGAATACTTCTAATAACCGGCCATTGTGGCACCTCACCCTCCCGATGACTATGGGGAGAATCAACCAGTTTTTCAGCTTTAGTAACTACTCTACCCTGATCAACTGCGTCACCCTCAACCTGTCCAATGTCTGAGGTCTGTTTGTCATGGGTAAATGAAGGCATAGTGACTGAGTCCAAAATAGGTGCAGGAGATGCTGGAGGCACAATGTCAGTGTCAGGCTGATCTTCTGTACCCACTGACTGCACGTCATCAACACTGCCATCAGCATCAGAGGCTAGTGATACTCTGACATCAGGTGGCAGGAGTTCTGCAGTGCCACAAAAAGGCTTACCTATGGTAACAAGTAAGATACATGAAAAAAATAAAAAATAGACTAAAGATTGAACACCCTATGTTATGCAAAATGTATATTACAAATTTAAAATATGCTAATGGAATGAAAGCAAATCACTTTCAGCTACATATAACTCTACTTTTGGCTATTACTAAGAATACAGAAGGTGTGCTTACCATGTACAGGTGGACATGCAATAACCTCCCTAATGTGTACATTTAACAAAGGGAGATGAAACAGGCACAATAAGCATCACAAAGCAATTGACAGAAGAAACAGAAAACAGTTGCCTTTACAGCTGCAGAACAAGACACACCTCATACAAATTATTACTGTTTATTGGATTTATTCCCATTCCCCCTCTTTTTCACTCTCCGGCTATGCCTCCTTTATCCCCCTGTACCTTCGGCTCTGGATATGGATATACAGGGTCTATATTAGATGAACGAACTTTCATCTTAGCGAATGCTCACATGAACGAATATTGCGGGTCTCGAAAACCACAATTGCGAGATCACGGTACAGTGAAGATGGGAATATTTGCCCTTTCCTCACTGTAGTGTAATCTTGGAGTTGGAATATATATATAGGGGTGTGTGGGGGTGCAGCCACCCACAATTGCAGTTTTGAGTATCTGGATATTCGCTCATGTGAGCGTTCGCTGAGATGAACTTTTGTTCATCTAATACAGACCAGGATATACATATATATATCCATATCCATATCTACATCTATCTATATCTATATCTATCTATATATATATAAATATAAATATATATATATATATATATATATATTATTAAATAATATTTAATTTAAATATTTAATATCTATATATATATATATATATATATATATATATACGTATGTGTGTGTCTGTATAACAGCAATTATTTAATTATTGTCTTCCATGTCAGCCTCAACATCAAGGATTCTGTGTGAACCTTGTGTTGAGCTCTCTGGATCTCTAACAGTGAACACGAGCTCTTCTGTTTCAGAAAGTGGTGGCTTGGTAGGAGGACAATCACCCCTGTAGCCATATGTTCATGGGCAAATGCAGCTGCCTGATGTCTGGCTACTGTAATCATATCACTGGCTGTTTGTCTTATTTTGGAATATGTACATCAATGGCCTCCCACTGTCTGCATGTTCACCATCTGCTCCCAGGTACTGTCATGGGAGTATTTCTTACCCCTGCATGTCTTTAAGAGGAATGACTCATGGCAACATAGGGCCTGAATGATCACTCCATTCTCAGTGTCATTGTATGGTGGTTTACAGGGTGCAGATGTCTTGGATGCCATAATGCTGTATGAGAGGAAATGTAATAGGAAAGAAAAAAATAGACGAGTAAAAAAATTATTGTTAACCTCCCCCAAAATATCTATGAATGTTTCCATCCATCATATACAACATAGATAGGTTTATAGGTTCATAGGTAGGTACTAGGCTATCGGCCCAAGGGTCTACATAAGCCTAGCCAACAAGGTTCCCTAGCTTATGCCACCCAAGAAAGTTATTTCCCTGTGCCACTGTCGAGCAGAGACACAGAAGTGATCGCTGGGGTGTATTTCCTATTTCTCATCCACTCATCAAGTTTTTTCTTGAAGAGTGCTAATGAAGAACTTTGCTTGACATAGATGGGTAGCCTGTCCCAGAGTATGGGAAGTCTCTGGGACAGGAATCTATCCATCCAGCATGTCCTGTTTATTGTGGTGACATGGTTTAGGTCCCTAGAGCATATAACTCAGAGGGATTGGGATTTCTTTAGGTGTAGCATGTCCAACAGCTCTGGGTTTGACATAGCTTTATATGTTAGGCAGAGATCACCTCAGAGTAGGTGATATGCTATGGAGTAAAGCTGGAGTTTTTTGAGACGGACAGTGTAGGGCATTTGTTTGAGGCCAGTAATTCTCTTTGTGAGGTACTTCTGTGGCCTTTCCAGCTGCTGCAGATGTCTTGTGAGGTACATTCCAAAAGGGGCATTGTACTCTATAATGGGTCTAATGAGTGTCAAGTAGAGGAGAACAATGACCTCTTTTTTCCTGGATGAGAACCCTTTTATGATGAGGTGTGCCACGTAGAAGGACTTCCTGACTACTGTGGTGATGTGACTATCAAAGGAGAGACTACTGTCCACCTGGGTTCCAAGGTCTCTTATCACACATTCAGTGTTAAGTAGATTGCTGCCTATGCGGTAGTTCATGGGTATGGAGTTTTTACCAAAGGGGATGACACTGCACTTTTTGGCATTGAGCTTGAGGCCATGTCTCTGACACCAGGCATCTGTCTCAGTGAGGCCCTTCTGTAGGATGTCCACATCATTTGGGGACTTGACTATGGCTCCTAGTTTACAGTCATCTGTGAACTTCATTAGACAGAGGCCTTCTGTGTTAGCCTGTACTTCAGAGAAGTAGATACCAAACAGGAGAGGTCCCAGGACTGAACCCTTTGGTAATCCACTTGTCACTGGTTTGATGTCAGATTTGGAGTCTGCAACTTTTACAGTGTGGGTTCTGTCAGTGAGCCAATAGGCAACCCATCTTGTGACATAGGGATTTATACCTAGTTTAGTGAGTTTAGCTATAATTCCAGAATGGGGGATGCTGTCGAAAGCCTTGGCGAGGTCAAGATAGGCTGTGAACCACCTTACCCTTATCCGCGGCTTTGGTGACTGCCTTTAAGAAGTCAATCAGGTTCAGGAGGCATGATCTGCCTTTCACAAACCCGAACTGGGTGGGATCCAGAGTTTGGAGGTTACCAATGTCTTTGTTTATGAGTTCCATGATGACACATTCCATGGCCTTGCAGACCAGGTTCATCAGGCTAATAGGGCAATAATTCCCAGGATCAGTGATGGCTCCCCCTTTGTGGAGTGGGATAACTGTTGCTATGCAACATTCAGTGGGCACAAAGCCTGATGTGTGGCTATTATTGAGCATGGTGCTTAAGTGGAGAGCCAGTTCATTCTGAAGTTCATGTAAAACGCAGCCTGGGATGTTGTCAGGTTCCATGGATGCTGTGTTTTTGGCTTTAGAGAGTGCAGCTTTTACCTGCGTAGTTGTGATTGCAGGGACTGTGCATTCTTCCTGTATAGATATGGGCCCTTTGGGGCGTGGGGAGGGGGGGTAAAGTTAGCACTGAACCTATCTGCCAGGATGTTGGCAATATCAGTTGGTTCTGTAATTTTTGTGCTGTTGTGCTGTAATTCAGAGCAGATCTGGGTGTTGCCATCGAGATTCTTGGCATAGCTATAGAATGCTTTGTGGTTGTCCTTAGAATTAGTGGTGATTTTGTTTTCATAGCTAGCTTTGTAGGATCTTATAAGGGATCTCAGCTTCTTACTGAGGCTGACCAGGGAGCTCCACCACTCATCAGATTTTACTCTCTTTTGCAACAGTTTCCTCCTTCTGTTGTACAGTTTGTTTATGGCAGGGGACCACCAGATTGGCTTCTTTTTTTTGGAGGACAGGGTCTTGGTTCTGTTTGGGATAGCACGATCCATGCACTTGTATAAGTGCTTATAGAGTGCATTTGTGTAGGATTCAGCAGTTGTAACTGTATTGTCCATCTGCATGGGTGTCATGAAGTTCACCACTTCTGTCTTAAGAAGCATGAAGTTGGCTTTGGAGAAATGTTTTACCATGGTTTCCTTAATGGGGGGTGGGGGTGGGATGTGGATATCAAGGGTGATTAGTTTATGGTCGGATCAGACCAACGAGGAGTTGACTTCAGGTGTGAAACACCAGTCACTCATGTTGATAATGACTAGGTCTAGGATATTGTTACCAATGGTGGAGGTGTGGATAAGTTGATCCAGGGCATTGGAATTTATGAATTCCAGAAAGCGTTGAGCTAAGGAGTTGGTACATGAGTAGCTTTCTCAGTTAATGGTGGGGTAATTGAAGTCACCCATTATTAGGGTGTTTGGTTGAACCCTAATATTTTCCAGTACATCAAGAAAAGACGAGTGGGGATCCTGGGGCATGGTGGGGGATCTGTAGCAAGCTACAATTTGGATTGCAGTTTTGCCCAGAGTTAGTTGCACTTGGATAACCTCAGATGCATTATGCTGAGCAACTAGTCTGGAGGTGTGGATATCGTTAATGAATATGGACACACCTCTGCCTTTGGTGTTGCGGGCCAAGTTACATGGCCAAAAAGTGGTATGAGTTATAGCCTGGTAGTGCAGGGGTGCTCTCTGGAGCCTTGAACCAGGTCTCAGTCACTGCACAGATATCAATGTTCTCCATTTTAAGGAGTGCCTCGAGTGAGTGCATTTTGAGATTTAGACTTCTAGCATTAAGTAGCATTACCAACAGTTTTTGCTTGCCTGTTCCTGTTATGGTGGTGAATTTGTTATTTGCACCTTGCCTAAAAAATGCACTATAGGGGCAGCAAAAGCCTTAGCCAGTATCCAAAATCCCAGGGTATGACAGGTGCAGGCTATCTGTGGCAAAGCATCGTGGTCTGTCGACCATGTCATCCCAAGCAGACAGATACAGGATCCCCTTAGGATGACACCAGAAGCTTAGCCAATTGCTGAAGTCAATCATTTTTTCCTTGTACTGCAGTATAATTCTGGGTGATGGCAGACTGCTACTCAGGGCTAGGGTCATACCTGCCTGGGCTACAAGATCGAAAAGCTCTTCCATGTCTCTTTTCATGTAGTCCATGGAGGTACATCTCAGGTCATTCACACCAACATGGACAATGACAGAGTCATATTTGTACTTGTTGTGGAGTGACCTGAGTGCGTGGGTTATGTGGCAGATCCTGGCACCCGACAGGCAGCTCACAGTAACTTAATCCTTGCTTCGCCTGGTGAGAGGGACATCAGTGTGCCTGACTGTAGAGTCACCTATGACTAGTGTGTTGGGTACGTTGTTTTGCCTTTTTGGCTGTGGTTGAGTGGCACACTGAGTCTGTGTGCTATGTGTCATTTGTGTTGTGTTGGTGGATGGAGGTTGCTTGCGTTTCTGCTTTGGAGGTCTCTGCTGCTTAGACAGATTATTATTGAGACCCTCTGCAAATGTTTTTGTGTTACTGTGTGTGGATTTTGGTGGTGTAGATTTAATAAGACCATGTGATGAGTGTGGTGTGGTGCAAATGTTTACCTTCTTCTCTTGACTGTCAAGTTCAGTCTTGGCTGGAGAGAGCTTTACCTCCAGTTTGGCTATATAAGTGCATCTCTCACAGGTTGTAGTGTTGGGTGGTAGGAGGAGAGAGTTATCTGTGTACATGAGGCAATTTCTACATTGCCTCAAGTTGCCCAAATTCATCAGATAGACAGGAGAGAACACTGGAAGCTGGCCGTTGGACATGCTTGAATAAAAAAAAACTATTTTCCTCTAGATAAGTGAGGAAAGTCAGTACAAGAGCTGTTTTTCTCTAAGCAAGTGAGAAAAGTAAGTACAAAAACTGTTTTCCTTTAGGTAATGAGGAAGGTTGAGTGCTATAGTAATTAGTAGCTTATTTAGTGCTTACAAGTTCTGAACAAGTGCTGAGCACGAATAAGCACATTTAAGTACTAAAACTAAGAATCTGTATCTGCACTAGATGAGTTACAGGACAGAAACAAGTGCAAATGCAGGCTTTCAAATCAGAAAGTTGAGAGATATGGAAAGATTGCCCAAACGGCTAATAACTACAATTTTTGCCAGAACCACTCCTTTACATCAAAAGGTAGGCTCCATATGAACACATGCAACTTAATATAGAATCCTTACCACCCACCTAAATGCAAAAAAAAAAAGAAATAACTTGCTTGTTAAACCCCCAAAATATCTATGAATGTATCCATCATACACAAAATACATGAAAAAGGCAGGCTTCATAAGAGTAAACACAACTTAATACAGATCTGTCTAAAAGCAAAAGAAATAAAGAAAGAAACTGATAATAAATTCATAGCATTACAAATATTTCTGACACTATACAGTACACTGCAGCATTAACAAAAATAATATTCAGTGTCAAGGAAAAATGGTTTAACAGTTTTTGGTGTGATATCCACTTCCATGAAGAGCAGCCAGTTAGACATTAGAGCCTTAACATAATTGTCTGTGTTAATAATGCAAAAACAAATTACCTTGATAAAACACAATACAGCAGTTTTTGAATAAAGTGGTCAACTTTTAATACTGAAATTTTCATTAAACTGTCAGCATTATGTAGAAAAAAATCCGCAGGGTCAAGGAATATCTGTAGTATACATTCCTATGCCAACAGCTACTGAGAATAATGCAGACAGTAAAGCAATATTTATATTGTGAAAAGCAATCCATAAGTAAGGTTAAAATATATCTATTTGTTCATAACAGCAACTACCTTTTGCATCAAATCAGTTGTGAAAGTAGCAGAAAATGTTCAAAGCAAGTGAAATTACCAAGCTCTCTGGATCCAGACAGTTTCATCCGCTGTGATGCAAGTTACTTACCAACATGGTTACCTTTATTTTGTGCAGATTCGGCCAGCTCAGCACTGAGGGTATGCAAATGAAGTGTGAACTCATTAGTATTCATGAATTGTAAAATCTTCACTAAGTGCACAGAATATAAATATAGTGTAAGGATCTACACAATTGCATGCACATGAACGGATGATCACTGAGAAAAATGAAATGCTGCCCTTCAAAAGTAAATGTGTGCACATTGTATCTTTGGCATACTTCTAGTTCACTAAATACTTCTGAGTCCCTTTGTTTACATATTTGTGATTGATAAGGGTGTGGAATTGATTCTGGAGACAAAGTCTACCTTACCTTAAGATAAATCAATAGGTTTGTGAGTCTGTAATAAAAAGCCATCATGTGGAATGCAAACATCCCATGAGAAACACAGATATAGATGAAAGTTTTGAAGTAAATTAGGAATATAAACAAGTTTTATATACTTTCCAATTTAGTACCAGAGGTAATACAAATTTCAAAATTGCACCCATGGTTATGGGGTGTACAGACTGCAGCTAGATATATCAAAAAGTCTTAAAATTTAATTCACGCAATTTGCAACCTTGTTATCTTTCAACTAATAAGAATGATGAAAATTCTTCACCAGAAGTATCCTTCCTCGGTCTAAAAGTTAACAATAACATAGCTATGTGGAGACTAAATTAAATCAGAACAGTTGAATGTATAAAAAATAATGCTGCCTGCTACATTAAAACATTAATCTATCAACTAAAATGCAAGCTTTATGGTTCAGTTAGTGACTCCCCTGTTTCCCAAAATATTTTATCAGTTGTACCCCTGGGTGCAGTGGGGATAACCCTACCCCCGTTATGCCACCCACTTCTCCAACTAATACAAACATGTTCTGATATCATACTTTTTATGGCTAAGAGGAGGGGAACTAACTGAGGTGAGACCTAATCTTTGCAACCATCCACAATCTTTCAAAGGATGGCACACAAGTGCTGCCCGATTTTGAGATGGACACACTGAGAGAAAACAAGTGTGAATGGTTAATAAACTAATCATCTGCAATTAAAGTCCATTGCTTAAATGTATGGGTACAAAATTGTCAACCTGCTAGTAGTGTTTAGAATAGCCATCTAGTTAATGTTCTACTGAAAATCATGCTATGCCAAGGAATGCAATTGTACGCAGTAATGCAATTCTGCGACAAATTAAATGCATAACCATTTATTTAAACTGATTCACATTCACACTAGAGCTGCCTGTCAGCCTGCTGAAATCTAAGAAAAAAATGTACGAATTTCTTTAAGGTGGTCTAAGTTAATCCAGTTATCACTTTTGTTTGCTTCTTAGTTTTTTTATTTAACTTTTTGTTTACCAGGAAAGTCTGACGTGGAATGAGCTAATTTTCAGTGGAAACCTGGGGAGAAGTGCTCCAGATGCATATCTTTGTAATGTGGTAGGAAACCAGAGCACCTGGAAGAACCCCACATGAGCACAGGGATGACATGCTGAGAATTGAATTGGAGAACCTCTTGCTGTGAGGTGACAATGCAAATCGCTGCACCACTGCACCATCCAAATTACATTGTCATAACAAATTATAGACTTGGAATCTGAATTAATGCGACCAGATTAATAACATAATTTATCTGGTGGTAACTAGAGACTTGAAAGCAAGGGGTGGGAGAGGGGCATAGCTCTCAACAAATCAGGGACAACTCTAAACAGAATCAATGACTAATCTAAAAATAATAATGGATAATCAAACAATATTATTAACTTGTGGCATTGACAGCTTAAGAGAATTTGAATTAATATACATTTTCTGAAGTAAAAGAGTCTATGATGCTAATTATTGTCATTATTTATTAAGTATAATTCACAACCTTTTCTCCAGACATCACCAGTTTTTGATGGGATTAATAAGGGCAGAGCTAAATTCTGAGTCAAAATCGAGGACCTAAAAATTAGAGACAGCTGAGAGGTGAGGGTTGATGGCTGCAGGAAACAACTGAATACGTGGGGCTAATTGAAATAATGTAAGGATCTGTTGCAACAGGCCAGTGATCATTAACTGTGATCAAACAATGAGTGTAGTCATTATTTTCATCCACCGCATAGCTCTCAACCTTCTATATCCAAAATGCTGAACATTTTCCAGTGGCAATGTGGAACAATGGGCAAAATGTGGAATACATTGTAACAGCTTAGGACAGTTTAATGTGTGAGTTTATACTTACAAAACATTATTTTGATGAATTTTTGTGATTCAGAATTATTTGCAATTGACATAAGCTCAAAAAAATTCTTAGTAGTGAATGTATGACAGGCAGTTTCAATGTGGAACACTGAGGAACATGGACTTTTTAAGACTCAAAATGAGGAAACTTCCTCAGATGTATGCATACCTTTAAAATCTCTCAGAGCAAGAAAACTGGACCAAGCCAAAAATAATGGCGGGACAAAGGCCCAAAATTAAGGACAAATTTTAAATATTGCTCCTGTAAACTCAGATAGTTGCTAGAATAACAGGTTTTGCATCATTATGTATTTTCTGAGGGATATGACGTCTGAAATTCAAATGTCTGTCATTATTTATTATTATTAAGTGACTTCAATTTTCATGTTGCTATCCCACAATTATATTTGAGTGGGTGAGGTTACATGATTTTGTATGCACATTTTAAGTTAATCAGCTTCCCGTTTTTTGGCCAGTTGTACTTACTTTTCATGGGCCTTTGTCCAGATTTTTGGTGTTTCCTGGTTGAGAGGTATACTGTCAGGTAAGTATTTCTGTGACACAATGTGTAGGTGAGATGAGAACAGATGTATAAGACAGGTCATGTAGGGTTCAAATCCAGTTTACAGATTTTTTTTTTTTTATTACTAGATTCAGTGATGTATGTTAAATATCTTATCTCTAGTCTATTGAATATATGGTATATAGTTATGTTTGCTGTAAGCTCACCTGTTCTCATTACTAATAATAAAATGTGCTATGGCTATTGTAAGACATGAATTTGTTACAGTATGATAAAACGTAGTAACAAGAGTAATGGTGACATATGTGTCATTTATGCTGAAGAAAGTATCCATATATCATTTTTTGTCATAACTTAAAAAATATATTGTAAACCTTGATACCACAAGCAATTGTACGTACTGTGGCAAGAATGACCTCCTGTAATTGTCTGTGTATCTTCTTTCTGAGCAAATGACATTGCATGAAATTATGATTATAAGTAACTTAAATATATAGGAAATTGATGGTGTAATGATTAATGTTGTTAGTGCATATGCCCCACAAGTTGGGTGTGCAATGGATGAGAAAGAAACATTTTGGAGTGAATTGGATGAAGTGGTGATGACTGTACCCAAGGGTGAGAGAGTGGTGATTGGAGCAGATTTAAATGGGCATGTTGGTGAAGGGAACAGTGGGAATGAGGAAGTGATGGGTAGGTATGGTGTTAAAGGAATGCAGAAGGTCAGATGGTAGTGGATTTTGCGAAAAGGATGGGCATGGCTGTGGTGAATACGTATTTTAATAAGAGGGAGGAGCATAGGGTGACATACAAGAGTGGAGGAAGATGCACACAGTGGATTATATCTTATGTAGGAGGGCCAGTTTGAAGGAGATTGGAGACTGTAAAGTGGTGGCCGGAGAAAGTGTAGTTAGGCAGCATAGGATGGTGGTTCGTAGGATGAAGTTGGTGATCAAGAAGAGGAGGAGGAGTGTGATGGCAGCACCAAGGATCAAATGGTGGAAATTGAAAAAGGGTAATTGTGAGGTGGAGTTCAGGAATGAGTTAAGACAGGCACTGGGTGGCAGTGAAGAGTTACCAAATAGCTGGGTAACTACAGCGGAGCTAGTAAGGGAGACGGCTAGAAAGGTGCTTGGTATCACATCAGGACAGAAGAAGGATGACAAGGAGATATGGTGGTGGAATGAGGAAGTACATAAGAGTATACAGGCAAAGAGGTTGGCAAAGAAGAAGTGGATTGTCAGAGAGATGAAGAAAGTAGACAGGAGTATAAAGAGATGAGGTGCATGGCAAAGAGAGAGGTGGCGAAGGCTAAGGATAAGGCATATGAAGAGTTGTATGAAAGGTTGGACACTAAGGAGGGAGAAAAGGACCTGTACCGATTGGCTAGACAGAGGGACCGAGCTAGGAAAGATGTGCAGCAGGTAAAGGTGATAAAGGATAATGAGGGAAACATACTCACAAGTGAGGAAAGTGTGTTGAGGAGATGGAAAGAGTACTTTGAGGGGTTGATGAATGAAGAGAATGAGAGGGAGAGAAGGTTGGATGATGTAGGGATAGTGAATCATGAAGTACAATGGATTAGCAAGGAGGAAGTAAGGATAGCTATGAAGAGAATGAAGAATGGAAAGGCTGTTGGCACAGATGACATACCTGTGGAAGCATGGAGGTGTTTAGGTGAAATGGCAGTGGAGTTTTTAACCAGATTGTTTAATGAAATCTTGGAAAGTGAGAGGATGCCTGAGGAATGGAGATAAAGTGTTTTGGTACCATTTTTTAAGAATAAGGGTGATGTGCAGAGCTGTAATAACTACAGAGGGATTAAATTGATCAGTCACAGCATGAAGTTATGGGAAAGAGTAGTTGAAGCTAGGTTAAGAAGGGATGTGATGATTAGTGAACAGCAGTATGGTTTCATGGTGGGAAAGAGCACTACAGATGTGATGTTTGCTCTGAGAGTGTTGATGGAGAAGTACAGAGAATGTCAGGAGTTGCATTGTGTTTTTGTAGACTTGGAGAAAGCATATGACAGAGTGCCTAGAGAGGAGTATTTTTATTGTATGAGGAAGTCAGGAGTGTCAGAGAAGCATGTAAGAGTGGTACAGGATATGTACGAGAGTAGTGTGACAGTGGTGAGGTCTGCAGTGGGAGTGACGGATGCATTTAAGGTGGAGGTGGGATTACATCAAGGATCAGCTCTGAGCCCTTTCTTATTTGCTGATGGACAGGTTGACAGACGAGGTCAGACAGGAGTCCCCATGGACGATGGTGTTTGCAGATGACATTGTGATCTGTAGTGAGAGTAGGGAACAGGTGGAGGAGACCCTGGAGAGATGGAGATATGCTCTAGAGAGAAGAGGAATGAAGGTCAGCAGGACTAAGACAGAATATATGTGTGTGAATGAGAGGGAGGATAGAGGAATGGTGAGGATGCAAGGAGTAGAGGTGGTGAAGGTGGATGAGTTTAAATACTTGGGGTCAATAGTTCAGAGTAACGATGAGTGAGGAAGAGAGGTGAAGAAGAGAGTACAGGCAGGATGGAGTGGGTGGAGAAGAGTGTCAGGAGTGATTTGTGACAGACAAGTACCTGTAAGAGTGAAAGGGAAGGTCTACAAGAGGGTAATGAGACCAGCTATGTTGGAGACAGTGGCATTGACAAAAAGGCAGGAGTTTGAGCTGGATGTGGCAGAGTTAAATGTGTTAAGATTTGCACTGGGTGTGACGAGGGTGGACAGGATTAGGAATAAGTATATTAGAGGGTCAGCCCAGGTTGGAAGGTTTGGAGACAAAGCCAGAGAGGCAAGATTACATTGGTTTGGACATGTGCTGAGAAGGGATGCGGAGTATATTGGGAAAAAGATGCTAAGGATGAAGCTACCAGGTAACAGGAAAAGAGGAAGGCCTAAGATAAGAGAGGACATGCAGGTGGTTGGTGTGACAGAGCAAGATGCAGAGGACAGGAAGAAATGGAAACAGGTGATCCGCTGTGGCAACCCCTAACAGAAACAGCTGAAAGAAGATGATAGAGTCATAGGAGGTTACTAGGCTAGCGGCCCTAGAGCCTTTACAAGCCTAGCCATGTTAATCGCAAGTATCCCTATTTGTTCTTTTTTGTAGTTCACAGAATGAATTTATGAACAGAGCAGATCTATGATCAACAGCGGCTACCACCGTCCACAAGGGACATGGGTAGAACTATGGGGTTCAATTTGCAGTCTCCCATCCAAATATCTAAGTTGCATTTAAATAAGGTCAGTGAGGAACTCTGTTTTTTGTGAATAGAAAGTGTATTCCAGAGAAGTAGCAGTCACTGGGAGACAGTCTCTCCAGCATGTTCTGTTAATGTCATAAGCTAGGTTGAGATCCCTAGTGTGAGTGAATCTTTTGCCATTTGACTTGTGGATTCAAAGCATTTCCATTAGGGTAAGGTTGGAGATTGTTTATAGACCAGGCACAAGTCACCTCTCAGAAGCCGATAAGATACAGAGTAAAGTGGCAGGGCTTTCAGGCTGTGCATGTAGGTCATGATTTGGAGTCCCTGTATTTTCATAGTGAAAAATCTCTGAGGTCTCTCCAGCTGCTGCAGGTGTCTGGTGAGGTACATGCAAAAGGGTGCATTATGCTTTATTAGTGGTTTGATGAGGGTCGGGTACAGTAGAGTTATATCGTCTCTTGACCTGGATGCTATGCCCTTTCCTATGCGGTGCACAACATAGAAGACTTTCCTTACCACTGTGGAAATTTGGTAGTCAAATTTTCAAATTGCTATCAATCTGTGTTCCCAAGTCTCGCACGACTGAGTTGGAATGGAGGAGGGTGTTGTCAAAATTGTAATTTGTACAGAATTCTGTTTTGCCAAAGACAATAATAATGCATTTTTTGCATTTTGTTTTAGACCATGGCTTTGGCACCAGTCACTTCTTTGTGTTAGCCCTTATTGTAATATATTGACATCACTGAGGGACTCAAAGATTGTTCCTAGTTTGCAATCATCAGTGAACTTGGTGAGACAAAGGCCACCTACTTTGTATTGAACTTCTGAGGAATAGATGCCAAATAGTAAGGGGCCCAGCACAGATACCAGTGATATTCTACTGGTGCTAGGTCTACTGGTGGAGATGGAGTCACCAATTTTGACAGAGTGTGTTCTGTTGGTCAGACAATTATCTTCCTATCTAGTAACATAAGGGTTAATCCCTATCTGGAGAGTTTCTCAACAATACCAGAGTGGGGAATTGTGTCAAAATACTTGGCAAGGTTGAGATAGGCAGTGTGCACTGTCTTACCCTCACCAATGGCTTTGGTGACATTCTCAAAAAAGTCCACCAGGTTTAATAAGCATGATATACCCTTAACAAAACCAAACTTGTTTGGGTCCAGTGTTTGGAGGTTGCCTATGTCCTTGTTGATAAGGTCCATGATAACTCTTTCCACAGCCTTGCAGATGAGGCTGGTTAGACTTATGGGTCTGTAGTTCCCAAGGTCAGTTGATGCCCCCCTCCCCTTTGTGAAGGGGGATTACTGTTGCCGTTCTCCATTCTGCAGACACACAGCCAGTTCGCAAACTATGATTAAAGAGAATGCCAAGTGGGTCCGCTATGTCTTGTAAACAACCTGGGGTATTATCTCATCCCAGTGAGGTTCATAGGTTCATAGGTAGGTACTAGGCTATTGGCCCTAGGGCCTATACAAGCCTAGCCAAAAATGTACCCTGGCTTTTGCCACCCAAGAAAATTATTTTCCTGTGCCCCTGTCAAGCAGAACCACAGAAGTGATCCCCGGGGTGAATTTCTTATTACCCATCCAATCATCAAGATTTTTCTTGAAGAGTGCTAATGAGGAGCTCTGTTTGACATAGATAGGTAGTCTGTTCCAGAGTATGGGAAGTCTCTGGGACAGGAATCTATCCCTCCATCATGTTCTATTTATTGTGGTGACAAGGTTTAGGTCCCTAGAGCGTGTAGCTCGGAGGGATTGGGATTTCTTTAAGTGGAGCATGTCCAACAGCTCTGGGTTTGACATAGCTTTGTATGTTAGGCAGAGATCACCTTTGAGTAGGCAATATGCGACAGAGTAAAGCTGGAGTTTTTTGAGACGGTCTGCGTAAGGCATCTGTTTGAAGCCAGTAATCCTCTTTGTGAGGTATTTTTGCGGCCTTTCCAGTTGTTGTAGATGTCTTGTGAGGTACATACCAAAAGGGGCGTTGTACTCTATAATGGGTCTAATGAGTGATGAGTAGAGGGGAACAATGACCTCTTTTTTTCTGGAAGAGAAACCTTTTGTGATGAGGTGTGCCACGTAGAAGGATTTCCCGACCACTTTGGCGATGTGATTATCAAAGCAGAGACTATTGTCCACCTGTGTCCAAAGGTCTCTTATCACACTTTTGGTGTTAAGTAGACTACCACATATGTGGTAGTTCATGAGTACAGAATTTTTACCAAAGGGGGTGACAATGCACTTTTTGGCATTGAGCTTGAGACCACGTCTTTGACACCAGGCATCTGTCTCAGTGAGGCACTTTTGTAGGATGCCCACATCATTAGGAGTTTCAGTTATGGCTCTTAGTTTGCAGTCATCTGCAAATTTAGTTAGCCAAAGACCTTCTGTGTTAGCCTGTACTTCAGAGAAGTAGATACCAAACAGGAGAGGACCCAGGACTGAACCCTGTGGTACTCCACTTGTCACTGGTCTGAAGTCTGATTTGGAGTCTGCTACTTTCACAGTGTGGGTTCTTTAAGTAAGCCAGTTGGCAACCCATCTTGTGACATAGGGATTTATACCTAGTTTAGTGAGTTTATCTATAATTCCAGAGTGGGGGATGGTGTCAAACGTCTTGGCGAGATCTAGATAGGCTGTGTGAACCACCTTACCCTCATCCATGGCCTTGGTGACTACTTCAAAGAAGTCTATTAGGTTTAGGAGACATGATCTGCCTTTTACAAACAAAAACTGTGTGGGGTCCAGGGTTTGGAGATCTCCAATGTCTTTGTTTATGAGTTCCATGATGATACGTTCCATGGCCTTGCAGACGAGGCTCGTCAGGCTAAGGGGCAGTAGTTCCTGGGGTCTGTTGTTTCCCCCCTTTGTGGAGTGGGATAACTGTTGTGGTGCGCCATTCAATGGGCATAAAGCCTGAGGTGAGGCTATGATTGAACATGGTACTTAGGTGGGGTGCCAGTTCATTCTGTAGTTCATGTAGAAGGCAGCCTGGGATGTTGTCAGGTCCCATGGATGCTGTGTTCTTGGCTTTGGAGAGTGAAGTTTTTACCTGTGCAGCCATGATTACAGGAAGTTAGCATTCTTCCGGTATAAAGATGGGCCCTTTAGGGGGTGAAAGGGGGGTAAAGTTAGCACTGAACCTATCTGCCACGATGTTGGCAATATCAGTTGGTTCTGTATATTTAGTGTCATTGTGCTGTAACTCAGAGCAGATCTGAGTGTTGCCATTGAGATTTTTAACATAGCTATAGAATGCTTTGTGGTTGTCTTTAGAATCAGTGGCAATTTTGTTTTCATAACCAGCTTTGGAGGATTTTATGAGGGATCTCGGCTTCTTACTGAGGCTGACCAGGGAGTTCCTCCAATCGTGGGATTTTACTCTTTTTTGCAACAGTTTCTTTCTTCTGTTGTAGAGTTTGTTTATGGCAGAAGACCACCAGATTGGCTTCCTTTTTTTGGAGGATAGCATCTTGGTTCTGTTAGGGATAGCACGATCCATGCACTCATGTAAGTGCTTATAAAGTGCATTTGTGTAGGATTCAGCAGTCGTACCTCTATTGTCCATCTGCGTGGGTGTCATGAAGGTTGCCACTTCTGTCTTAAGAAGCGTGAAGTTGGCTTTGGAGAAATTTTTTACGGTTGTTTTCCTAATGGGGGGTGGGAGCGGGATGTGGATGTCTAGGGTGATTAGCTTGTGGTCGGATCTGACCAACGAGGAGCTGACCTCTGGTGTGGAACACCGGTCACCCATGTTGGTTATGACCAGGTCTAGGATATTGCTGCCTCTGGTGGGGGTGTGGATAAGTTGATCCAAAGCATTGGAATTGATGATTTCCAGAAAATGTTGAGCAAAAGAGTTGGTACATGAGTAGTTTTCCCAGTTAATGGTAGGGTAGTTGAAATCACCCATTATTAGAGTGTTGGGTTGTACCTTAATATTTCCCAGTGTATCAAGAAAAGAGGAGTGGAAATGCTGGGGCATGGTGGGGGGTCTGTAGCAATCTACAATCTGGATTGCGGTTTTGCCCAGAGTTAGTTGAACTTGGATAATCTCGGATGCATTATGCTGAGCAACTAGCTTGGAGGTGTGGATATCCTTAATGAATATGGACACGCCTCCACCTTTAGTGTTTCGGTCCAGGTTTGGTGGCCGAAAGGTGTGGTATGAATTATAGCCTGGTAATGCAGGGGTGCTCTCTGGAGCTTTGAACCAGGTCTCTGTCACTGCACAGATGTCAATGTTCTCCATTTTAAGGAGTGCCTTGAGTGAGTGCATTTTGAGGTTTAGACTTCTAGCATTAAGTAGCATTACCCTCAGATTTTGCTTTCTTGTACCTGGTACAGTGGTGAATTTGTCATTTGAACCTTGCCTAAAAAAGGCACTATAGGGGTGGCAAGAGCCTTTGCCAGTATCCGGAATCCCAAGGGTGACAGGTGCAGGCCATCTCTGGCAAAGCAACGTGGTCTGTAGATCACGCCATCCCAGGCAGAGAGATACTGGATTCCCTTAGAATGAGACTAGAAGCTTAGCCAATTGTTAAAGTCAATCATTTTGTCCTTGTACTGTGGTGTCATTCTGGGTGATGGCAGGATGCTACTCAGGGCTAAGATCATACCGGCCTGGGCTACAAGATCAGAGAGCTCCTCCATGTCTCTTTTCATGTAGTCCAGGGAGGTACGTCTCAGGTCATTCACACCAAGATGGACAATGACAGAGTCATATTTGTACTTGTTGTGGAGTGACCTGAGTGCATGCGTTATGTGGCGAATCCTGGCGGCCATAATTTTGGCTTTGGTGAGTGCAGGGATGACCAGTTCTCTAGAGATACTAGGCAGAAGGCAGGTGTCAAGTATGCTTTGGAATATGGTACTTGTTGATTGGGGGGGTGAAGTTTGCGCTGAATCTGTTAGCTAGGAATTTGGCAATATCTTCTGGTGTAGTATGAGTGATCCCATCTACAACCAGTTCAGCATATAGCTGAGCATTCCTCTTTAGACTTCAAATGAAGTTAAAGAATGCCTTATAATTATCCTTGGCTAGGGATGAGATTTTAGTTTCATAATTTGCTTTAGAAGACTTTACAAGATTTCCAATTTTCTTGTTTAGGCTTAGGAGAGAACTCTTCCTCTGCAGAGTGATATCCCTCTTGCTTTTGGACATCTTGTTATATAATCTATTTATACTTGAAGTCCACCACACTGGCTTGTTTTTATGGGAAGACCTGGTTTTGATCCAGTCAGGTACAGCAGAGTTTACACAGTCACTTAAGTGTTTGTACAGGGCATTTGCTACACTTTTGCATAGTGATCATTGATCACTGATGTCTGAAATTGCAGGTGGTATGAAGCTTTTTATACCATCTCTTAGTATGCTGTAGTTAGCTTTGGTAAAGTTTTTTTATGATTTTTGTTCCTGTGAGAGTGTCAGTTCCAGTAGTTACTTCAAACATGACTGATTTGTGGTCTGACCTAACTAGGGAGAACATCATGCATTGGGAATTTCAGTGACCCCCATGTTGGTGAGTGCTATGTCCAGAACATTAGAACCCCTAGTGGGGGTGAAAGCTATCTGTTCCACAGCATTTGTGTTAACAAAGTCCAGGAACCTCTGGGTGAATGTGTTTTTGCTTGTTTATGTCCCCTGAGTCTATGGAACTATTGTTGAAATCTCTCATGAATAAGGTGTTGGACTGTATAGTGAGGGATTCCAGTAAATCAAAGTAGATAATGTGCTTATCCTGGTTCATGGTGGGGGATCTATAGCTAGCATTGATATGATATGGTACTTTCCCAATAGTTAATTGGACATAGAGTAGTTTGAGAGAGTCATGTTGTTTGACCAGTCTCAAAGTGTATTTGGTTTTAATGAAGATGTATACACTTCCACCTTTGGTTCCTTCATGCTCATTTAGATGTCTGAATGTGTGGAAGGCATTGTAGCCTTGCATGGTCAGGGTGCCCTCAGCAGCCTTGAACCATGTCTTGATAACTGCACAGACGACAGCATATTCTAAAGTGAGGAGTTCTTCCAGGGAGTTCAATCTCATGTTTAAACTCCTAGCATTAAGCAGCATGACCCTGAGTTTCTCTTGATTAGATTTTGTTACGCTGGAAAATTTGTTGTTTTGACATTTCCTAAAAAGCACTATGAGGTAGACAAGGGCCTTTGTCACTATCTGAAAGCCTAGTGTGGACAGGTGCATACCATCTGTAGCAAAGCAGCAAGGTCTGTCTACCATATCCTTCCGGGCTGACAGATACAGGATTCCCCCGTACTGACACTAGAAGCTGGGCCAATTGTTGAAGTCAATCATTTTTTGTTTATATTGGGCATCATCTTGGGTGAGGGTAAGATACTGCTTAGGGCTAGGGGCATACCTGTCTGGGACACATAATCAGATAGTACCGTCATGTCTCTCTTCATATAGTCCAGGGAGGTATGTCTCAAGTCATTTACTCCAACATGGACTATGACAGAGTCATAATGGTACCTGTTGTTGAGTGACTTGAGTGCATGTGTGATTTGTCAGATCCTGGCACCTGATAGGCAGCTGACTGTGACCTTCTCCTTCTCCAGTCTGGTGAGTGAGACATCTGTGTTTCTCACTATGGAATTGTCTATGACCAAGACATTTGATGTGTTTTGTCTTATGGGCCTATGCATTGAGATATGGGTGTGTGTGCTGATATGTACAGTTATTTCTTTTTGCTTAGTGGTGAGTGTGGGTGGTGTGCATTTGGGAGGTCTCTGTTCTTTGGTATGATTTTAGTGAGTACCTCCATGTATGTGGGTTTATGAGTCATGACTTATTTGATATGAGAGGTGAGGTTCGTGTGAGAGGTAAAGCATGTGTGCTGACAACCTGTTTGATGTCTAGTTTGTTTTTATGTGAGACAGTTTACTCCAGTTCCACAGTGTATTTGCATCTCTCACATAGGGCGTTAGTTTGCTTTTGGAGTAAATGGTTGTCCGCATACATGAGGCAATTGCTACATTACTTCAAGATACCCATATCATTCAAGCTAGCAGGAGAAATGATGGGAAACTGCCCATCCATTGTGGCAGGAGTTTTCTGACTGTGGTTTTTGGGAAGAAAGTAGATTAGCCAGACTTAGTCACAAACAGCAAAAATGAAACAGTAATTCAATTAAATACAGTTAGCAAAATGCAGTGTTAAATTAAAATATACTTATTTTTCATTTTTTCAGTGAATTTCAGTGCAGATGCACTCCATACCTCTGGCTAAAATGTTGACCAGTTCTAGTAAACTGAGAATGAGCCCTTGCAAATGCAAGACTTATATACAGGCAAATTTAAACATTTTTAACACAACTAACAATGAGACAGCCCAAAACTAAGCCTTTCTCCAGCAATCCTCAACTCAGATGGGTCCTAAACTACACACTTCTGCCACAAAGGGGCAGGAAGGCCCTCTTAATGTAAGATGGCTGGTTTAAGAGCACAGTGATACCAAAAAGTCTTGATTCAGCAGGTCTGAATCTATCCTATACTATATAAAGCAAAAAAACACAATTTCTAGATGTAAAGGAGTAAGGGAGTGTCACTTAAAGATCAAATTGAGAGTGTTTAGTAGTATACTATTAGATGACCTGCAATGGTACCACCCGCTGCACAAACTGGCTGCTCTTTCAGCAGATGTGAACAGTGGAAGAATATGAAGAGTTGTATAGAGGATTTTAAACCAGAGAGGTTTGCTTTATATGCAAGCATGAGGAACCACATTTGTTGGATGCGGATATAATTTGTGACGGTGCAACCAGATGTGAAAAGGATGACTGAGTCATTGTAATGCTATAGCAGTTTTGTTACTTGCTACATATACTTATTAAATATGTTAATTTGTTACTGTTTATTAATTTAACATTTGTTTACCAGGAAAGCCCAACTTGCAACGAAGCCAATTTTCAGCACAGGCCCAGGGAGAAACACTCCAGATGCATGTCTTTATAACATGGGAGGAAACAGGAGCACCCAGAGGAAACCCATACAAATATAGGAAGGACATACAGACTCCACACAGAAGGCACCCCAGCCAAGAATCAAACTGGAGAACCACTTGCTGTGAAGCAACAATGCAGCCGCTGCACCAATGCACCATATTACTATTGTTATAATGCCGTTTGCATTTACTCTCCAGTTGGCAGCTCACAAACAGGGTTTACTTCCTAATGAAAAAAGTGAAAAATGTAATTTGGGCCATCTTCTGTAGTGCACATCAGTCTGTTTCTGTTGGGCGGCTGTTAGCACTCTGTATAGTAATCTGTGAAGAAAATGCACATGTCAGGTAACTTCCTCTGTGACACAAAGTACATGAGCAGTGACTTTAGAAAAAGATGAGTGGTGATACAGGGTTTGAATCCAATTAAGTGATAATTTTGAAGAGGGGGTTCTGAATACACATTTACATACATTTTTATTATAGCATTGTATTTTTGTTTGAAAATCAGCTGTTCTCAGTGTTGCTAACAATATGTGAACTCTCTGTCCCCTTTGCAATTATTTGGCATTAACTACAGTCCTGATAATATGAGCCATAAATTAAAGCTCTGATGTGACAAGGAGATGTGATACATAAGAATGTGTTACTATAATGCACTTTTTGCTCTGGTCATTGCTAAGTATACCATTTGATTAATATCAATTTCATTTAATGCTTTCTTATTTTTTTAATACATTTTGCAATTGCTCTCTGCTCAGCAGCAGACAAACATGATTCATTTGCAACAAACGTGTTTCATTTACTAAGGAAAAATTGAACATTTTCATTTTGGATGCCTTCTTTAGCACAGACAAGCCTGGTGCCAGTGTGTGTGTGTGTGTGTGTGTGTGTGTGTGTGTGTGTGTGTGTGTGTGTGTGTGTGTGTGTGTGGACGTTAGCACTCTGGATAATACTCAAGGAATACATTCCAGCTGTCAGGTAAATATCTTTGTGGTATATAGTGTATATGAAGTGGGCTTAAAGAAAGAAGGGTCTAAATTCAGTTGACAGATACTTTTACAGAGAGGGTCATAATGCCATTTGTCACAGCATTTTGATTAGGAATGTCACAATAAATGCACATGGGTATCATAACTATGCTAATCGCAACAAATGTATCATTACTGCTTGCTATAGAAGCCCAATATAATGATGATATTTAATGCAGACTACATATGCTTAGGTACGATGTGCACACTATTTTTGTTTCAATTCTTATGACTTATCACGTATCATAAGTATGTGTTTATGACAGTATGTCCTGTGAATTATTTATGCAACCTAATCCACCCTGTGTTACTCAGGTCATACAACTGCATGTATCTGAAATATAATTCGAGCAAACACAGATGCATACATGCATCTCTGAAGTGTATTGTCATTCGTTCTTAAAGTCATAGACCTCTAATTACCATGTTAAAATGTAAGTTCTCCTGAGGCAATGACAGATGACAAGCAAAGTCTAACAGTCTATCATATTTTATCTTATGGGTTTGATTCCTAGGTAGCACTAGTCTTGCCAGTGTATAAGTCCCAAAAGCCCAATATGTCACTAGTCAAGCCATTTTTCCTCCAACTATGATTGCATAACAAACACCATAAAGCATTTCTGTATTTAACATTGATACATGTATCAAAGGTTTGAGCATAACACATGGCTAAATCTCACTGACATTTCTAACAGCTTCTCTGCTTCTTGATGTGCTCAGTGCCAATGTGGCTGACAAGCCATCGCTGTGCTTCCAATCGTGCAAATGCAGCTGGCAACACTATGTACATTTATGCACAAGTTGTTATACACAAGATGTGAATTGAATGCCAGTTCAGACCCATATTTCTAGGTTGACTGCTGCAGGCATGGCTGGCAACAGTAGGGATGATGTTCCATTTAAAGCATAAAGGTGGGTATTGAGGACTCGAGGATTTTTGGGCACTCCTTGTGAAGAACTGAAGCAGAGGGGATGTACTGGGTCTTAAAATAAAGCTGAGGCTTGGAATGGCAACTGGCATCCCATGTACTGGGAAGCAATATAGCCACCACTATAGTGAGATAAATAGGCACCATCAAGACCTTCTGAGGTGATGGAAGAATGAACTTAAGAACACAAACTCCCCTCACTTGTATAAGTATACTGACCTATCATCTGTCTATGACATAGTATTAAGCAGCAAGTCCACTCAGCTATTTTTCATGTTTTTAAATGTTTTTTTTTCTTTTATCTATTGTATAGCAACAGCAGAGATAGCAGCAAACTGTGAGGTGCATTAGGATAGAATAACTTACCTCAGAGAGGCACAGAATAAGAATACATCAGGTCAGTATGCAAGCCAGAAAATTATTTTCAGTCCATCACCATATATCACCTTTAGCAATCATAACTTAACTTTTATATCAAGCATACATTTCTGCTCCAGTAGCTCTTGGTAACTGCACTAGGTAATAAGTACATCAGCTTAATTATGTGCGGGTTCAGTACCCAAAGACACATATTATTTTTTTCAGAATATTATTTAGAAGATATTAACTGCATTGCTGCATTACATTAATATTGGAATTGTGGCAAATGCAAGTCTTACCTTTGAAAGCAGACAACTGATATGGCATAGTGAAATACATGATTCTATTATCCATATCATACAACTGTGATTGATTTTATAACACATATGTATGATAAAAACAAGAAAAAGGCAAGAACAAACTGGTAACTGACTAGCAGTGAAAAAATAATGTTTTTAGTGGGGCTTATCCAGTTTTTGTTGTGTCTTTCAGCTTTTCCCGGTTAGGGATCGCCACAGCGGAACTCCGGTCTGCTAATGATTGGCAGTAGATTTTTACATGCTGAGTTGCTGGCCCTGACGCACAACCTTCACTGAAGGTACACCCATTCATGCATGTCTCCACACAGAAAATGTTCTAGCTGAGAATCAAACAGGACAACGTCTTACTGTGAGGCAACAGTGCTACCGCAGCACCACCACCGCAGTCTACAAGATTTTTTGCCAAGATAATTTTTTCTATAGTGCAAAATGCTTATTAAATTATATAGTATTTTAGGTGTTTTTAACATTATCATTATTATTGTTTTCATTAAAACCAGGTGTTTTAGTAAGAATATGCGATGTGGAAGTGTATATAAACTAATTTAGTCTAATTAATGGCATTTCTGAAGAAGTCTCATTTGGGATGAAAATGCTTAACTGTCTTTGTGGTGAATAAAGTGTGGCTCATAAAACAAGGTTCTTGCTGTTTTTTTTTTTTTTTTTTTTTTTGCTACTAGTCAGTTACCAGTTTGTACTTATGTATCATTTTATGTACTGAAATAATAAAGTAATGTGGCATGCCATTGATCTAATTTTCTCTTTTTAGTCTCCCCACCCTATCACTCTCTTTATTTTTCATATATATTGTTATTTTTTCATACATTGCATCTAAAAGCAAATTAACCATCAGCACAACCTCCACAGGTGGCAGCGGTTGCACTACCACAAGCAGCAGAAACACCCAGCATATTTGAGTCTCTAGCTGTCAGTGTTGTGTCTACAACTCCTACCCTACCTGCTCCACCTGCTCCAGGTAGTTCTGCCTGGCTGCTGGTGCAGTGATAATCGTCTGGGGCAGTAGCAGTAGTGCTGGTGGCAATTTTGTCACCTGTCAGGAGCTGAAAGGGCTGGAGAGGGGGCATTATGGAGAGGGATCTGGGTACCCAAATCAGCAGGATTATAAAGTCATTTTGCCAAAATGTTGCCACGCCCAGGAAACAGTGATGATAGTTCTGAGGGTGAGGATTAGATTCTTACTGTTCTAAAGATGGATGTGGATGTGCCTTTGATGTCCCCTTCTTATCCTCAATCATGGTGTCTTCCAGCCTTTTATGTTCATCACCATATATCTTGTATGTCTTGCATGTCTATGCCTACTACCTAACCTACCCTACCTAACCTACCCTACTTACCTGACCCTCTCATTCCTAAGCACCTTCCCCAATATTCCTCCCTCCCTGAAAAAAATAATATGCACAGAGAGGACCTAGATACCAAGCACAGAAGTTGTCATAAAAACTCCAGACATGAATGAGCACTGCACGTTGTGGTTCAAAACAATCATTTATTAGCATTGTGGCCAGTTTCAGCTGTGTGGTCGGCAGCCAGTAGGTTAGCAGTTCATCATCTGAAGTGATTAGTGCTTTACTTAGTCCCTTATTGTGTGGCTGAGTGAAATTTTGGATTAAAGTCCAATAGGTAAGCAGTTTGCCAATGAGCAAGATTGGTGTTAAACTTAAATCTTTATCATGTGGTTGGGTGAATTTATAGGAAACCATAAGAATTTTGGTTGGAGGAATATTGAAAAAGTAGGTTATCATAGGTTGGGAGAAAAGCTCCAATGGGTATCTTGTTTTTCATGGGGCCGTGACATTCATCAAATGACATAATTATATAGAAAAATGAATTTCTTTAGATTTTTTCACTTGGCAGATCAGACAAAGCATGAGTGAAAGCACTGCTCCGAAGGTATCATATGTTTGTTATACTGTTTATTATTTTTACTCTTATCATATATCAGACTGTTTTCTGTAAATCAACTTTGGAATGATTCCACACTTATGCTTAATAGTTAATTGGGGTCCCTTAAAACATAATGCTATTACAAAAGCCCGATCTTAGGTCAGTTGAAATACTGAAGGATGAAAAAAAAGTATAATTAAGACTTATATGACAGGGGTTGCTGACTTCTCTTACCTACATTGTTCTAACATGCCAGAGGATGTTCACCATGGAGACCTGCTGCAGATATGGGAATGGCCCGGCATGAGACTTACACCCCCTCCCTCAGATTTTCAAGGGCCAGTGAGAGCTCATCTGATGCCGCCAGAACCAGAACACTTTCCAGGGCACAGGCCCCTCTCACTAGGTGAATCCATTCCAGGGCACCTTGCCCTTTATAAAGAAAAGAGAACTCTCCCGGGGGACCCCACCAGCTTGTCCAGAATTATTTGCATCACTGCACTGGACCCTACGAGGCACCCATCTCTACCTCCAGATTCTGGGTTCTGAACCTGACTCCCTTTTGATTGGCCAAGAGCAATGGAGGCCATTACCCATCCCTTCAGAATGGCCCTCGCCTATTTCTCAGAACCAACTGACCCATGGTCAAATGCTGTTTACAGGGAACCCTTCTCCACTTTGTCCTTCAAAGCTGGCACAGTGGTGCAGCAGTAGCATTGTCACCTAACAGCAAGAGGTTCTCAGATTTGATTCTTGGCTGGAGTGAATTCTGTGCAGAGTCTGCATGTCCTCCCTGCATCCGTGTGGGTTTCTACCAGGTGCTCCAGTTTCCTCCCACATTTCAAAAGACATGCATCTGAAGTGTTTCTCCCTGGGCCTTCACTGAAAATTGGCTTTGTTCCAAGTCAGACTTTCTTGGTAAACAAATGTTAAATAAATAAATTATATTTCTACTTTCCCTAATCCATCCAAGTGGCTTAGCTTCTCATTCATACTTAATACCCATCACCAAAACCAATGCATAACCTCTCCTCTTCCTGATAGGCCCATTAAAATAAGCCATGCACACAACGAAAACGGTGACCAATATGCCCCACACAGCAGATATACTTGATAGAATTTATACCGTTAGGATTCTGTTTTAATCCTCACCCTACATCCACTTCAAAGTTGAGACACAGGTCTTCTAGTTGATTTTGAGAAACTTAGAAATGAGGAAAGCATTCTGTTTTTATTAGATGGTTTTTGATCATTATGTGTCACAATGCTCAGATGAGGCTTCTTTGTCTTTTCAGCCACCCTACCTCTTAGTAGGTTTAGTCTTAAATAGGGATCATGAGTTTTTTTTTGAGAGGAATAAACTACAAAGTCAAGAAAATATCCCACATCAAACTTAAAAGTTTTGATAACTGTCCCCCGGCTCAGCAAGCCAAATAATACAGATAACTGAAATATAATGTCTGGTCCTAATTCTGCACAACACATAACAAAACCTGGCATTTTCATCCTGTCCATTCTGTGAGTCATTTATGGCCTGGAATATTTCTACTGACATATTTTAGATTGGCCATCTACAGTCCCCATTAGCTTAAGCATTATGGCCTATCAGAGGCACCAAGCAGTATTCTCAGCCTATAAGATTATGCATCCTTCCCCATAGATCAAAGTAACCCAGTCCACTTATCTATTTAGTTTGGTTGATTTCACATGCACACACACACACACACACACACACACACACACACACACACACACACACACACACACACACACGCACTAGAGACTCATCAGTTACACCAATCATACTTAGTCCACAATCCATTAAATGACTGGCCAGTGTTAAAGCAGAGGCAGACCTCACAGCTTTTCCATATGACATAATTTGATAACCTAGTTTTTCAATATTCCTCCAAGCAAAATGCTTACAGTTTCCTATAATTTCATCCAACTACATAATAAGGATTTAAGTTTAGCACCAATCTCACTCATCGGCGAATTGCTTACCTATTGAACTTTAATCTGAAATGTCACCCAACCATGCAATAAGGGACTAAGTAAAGCACCAATCGCTTCAGGCGACGAACTGCTAACATATTGGCTGGTGTTAAAACATGGCTGACCACAAAGCCAAAACAGGCCACCACATTAATAAATGAATTAAATGTAACCCTAAAGCCAAAACCCTATTGGAGAAATGTACCTAACCTATGATGGCCTGAAGGCTACAAAAAAACCCCTATCAAATTGAAGCCAGTAACTTAAACACACCGAATTGTGACTTCAAATTACACATGAGCTCTGTTATATATACTGAATCTCTGTAATGAGTGGACAATGAATCTACAGCACTCATCTGCTTAAGAGTGTAATAAAATGATTGTTTTAAACCCTGACATGCAGGACTGACTTGTGTCTAGAGTTTTTATGACAACTTTTATGGTTGGTATCTGGGTCCACTCTATACATATTAATTTTAGTTCCTGACTGGGCTTACAGCCCCAGTTGCTTTAGTACAGGTCCTCAGAGTGGGTGCACATCGAAAGAAATGTCCTGTTGTATTTCTGATCTGGATTGTCTTTCTCTGAAAAAAGAAAGAAATGACACCTGTCCCAAAAAACAAAATATGCCCTATATGCAGCTCCCCACTTCACCTATGTGCCATCTTGACTCATTTGATTTGGTCCAACTGGGTATACAACATTATTCTATTGCTGTTATCCATCTCTGGTGTTGTGACCCTCCAAAGTCATGACATTGTATGCATAATACTGCAGTTATTTTTCTGAAGAAGTGGATAACTATTGTGCTCTACAATCACCCTCCTGCAAATTCTTGTATTTTCCCTGTTTGCAGCCCTCTGCTTGCATCTCCCATTTTCACCACTGTCCTATTAACCCCTTTTTCACGTTTAATCTAGTCAAAAAATAGAATCACACACAGCACATGTGGCCAGAAATGGCCTGTTGAAAATCCTTCACTTTTTAGCCTCAGCATTTGCACAGAGGTTGGCATTGCACACCAATGCTGAGTGATGATGAATGCCCTTTAACTTCCTATGGAATAAGCTGAAAATTTTAATTTAAGCCAGACTAGTCCACTTACTTTCATGCAAATGTGCTTTAAACTGCTGAACTATGGGAGCATGGAGTAAAGGCAAAATAAAGACATGACTGTGAAACTGTTATTGTAACAGTTCGTAGGTTGCTGTATGTAATGAACTAGAAGTTCATATGTGGCATGATGAGATAATTCCCCTGTCTGCAGACTGATGTTATTATATGGAGTCAAGGATTCAATTACAGCTATAGGTCAAATTATTATTTGATGACATTTTATATTGCTGTCATATGGTTAATTGCAAACATGTATTTATTTTCATTTACATTTCATTAACATACCGTATGATGCAGTTAAGCAAAAAAAGTTTGCAAAAACATTTTCCCCAATAGGACGATTTAGTATGCCACTCTTATCCTGATTATGTCTTAATGTTTGTTTTACCTTTATACCCCTTAACAAGCATTTTCTTGTACAGAGCATGACAGATTAGTAATGAGAAAATAAGTAAGAGTAACACCCCATACAGATGGTCCTACATGTTCCAGGAAAAAAAATAAATTTGCTATTTCTCTCTCTGTTTCTCTCTGTTTCTGCCTTCTGCTTCAGTAAGTTGTCACCATCCTCCAACTGTGTGATTTAAAGTGTGCAAAGTAGGACTTCTTTTGTGGCTTGATGAGATAATGATTAGATTTTTTCATACTTTCAAGGGTTCTAATCCATGCATTAGCTAAGTGATATTGATTATTTTAATACACTGTTTTATGTGTAGCTGTTGACTACATATTTTTATAAGTCACCATTATCATGCTTCTATCATAAGCTACTTGGCACCTGACTCCCTCTCCCCTGTCTATGTATCTTCACCTTTCTGTGTCATTAGTCTTCCCCTTTTGCATTTGCTCAATGTCTGGGACCACCTACAATTGTTTTGGCAAAATTTTGTGAGTTTGTGCCTTTGACTGCTTTACTCTTGTGCCTTTCAAGCTATTCTGCTTAGCTATGTTATCCAGGCTAATCTTTGGCTGAACAACTGAAGAGTTGAATGTAAAGCATAAAGTTGTCATGAGGATAATGAGGAGCAATACATACATTATCCTTTGCTTCAGCCAGTTGTAATATTTGAACAGTGTGCAGTAGAGGTTTCAATGTGGTGTGGCAAGATAGTACTCATGTCTGTACATTTTTCTTGGAATACTGTCAAGGTTCATATCCAGATATATATGCCAAAGTGTTTTTGAATGTTTCTTATGACAGCCCTGGGTATAACCATTGGTTATACATTTTATTAACATACCATTATCCTACTGCTGTATTAACGTACTTGCTCCCTGTTGTGAAGAATGTCTTGTACCGATCTTGCCTGAAAAAAATATGATGATAAAGCAAACAGTAACACAACACAAATATGTACAGAAATTAACCATAAGCTAATGTCTTAGTATGTCTGTATATGTATGCCAGTTACCAACTGTTCACATCTTTCCACAACTTCTGTGTCAGGTAAACATTCTTGATTCAAAACCATTTCCATAAGTCATGTTTCCATCAGCAATAACGTGCTTGGTCCCTCATGTGTTTCATAATACACCTGTAGCATAAATATAAGGGTTGAAAAACTGCAACTGTCATTACCAATGTTTAAATCATGATACCTATAACATGACCAAAAGACATATCTGTTCTGTATTCCATCAGATTCAGACATGGCTATATGTGTATCCTTACTTACATGAAAGTCAG
Organism: Protopterus annectens; assembly: GCF_019279795.1. Classification (NCBI taxonomy): domain Eukaryota; kingdom Metazoa; phylum Chordata; order Ceratodontiformes; family Protopteridae; genus Protopterus; species Protopterus annectens. The sequence goes on from NC_056735.1 coordinate 943,615,278, forward strand.
AACAGAGCACCATGCACTGCTACTAATTTCAAATCTAAGTTCAACACCTCATGATATAATTATGCATATGCTAATAGTTTGCCAACAGCAACACAACGGAGCTTGCCACCACTGAGCTTCAGGCAGAGAATAAAAAAACATTTACAATGCAAAATAATTTGCTTAGGTTGTACAACTTCTGTATGTCTTTACTGACTTTTGAAAAAAATAGTATCTGGATGGTTTCAGAGTGATGTTGACCTCACTGAAGTCGGTCTGCTGATCATCCCTACCACGGCAAAAGTTGATAGAATAACATATTTAGCATAAGCAGATAGCGCACACATCCCGACCCATCAGAGTAAGGAATGTGGACAAAGCCATAAGGGACAATCATCCCATAAAGCAGAAAGTTGATAGAATAACAGGTTCAGCATTAGCATGGATATTCTGAAGGGTACAAATAAAAAAACACAACAAATATTTTTTTTTATATATGCAATAAAGTTTAAGCATAGTTGCATGGGTGTGCCCATTGCTTAGCTATGCTAAGTCCAGCTTAAACAGCACAAGAAGTTAAATAGTAAGAGACATTCAACATAAACAATACTCAATAGTGTAGTGGTTAGAGCATATACTTTGCAAGTAGCTATTCCTGGTTCAATCCCCACTGTAACCAATTTGCATTTTACATCTGAAAGCAGTGCATAAACATTTTTTTAATAATTAGCTACTAAATAACATATATTTGTTAACCAGAGTACTATAGTAGGTCCAGATGTGAGGTGTCAGTTTAATAAAGTTGTGAAACCCCCATATAAATACAAGTGCTCCATACGGTATAGTTACACATGAATAAATGTAATGAAAGCACATTGGGGGATGTCAGGGACAGTAACCAAATTTATAATATGTAATGAATGATGAATCAATCTCATACAGCAGATAGTCTATAAAATAAAAAATAAGCAATGCTAAGCATTGCACACCTCTGCGTACCAGGTGTAAGCATTGTGTAAATATGACTGCTAAGCAATGAGTAGCCCAGCTAAGTGGATTTGCCCACTGGTAAGCAATGCTAAACCTGCCCCTTTAAGCACTGCCAACCTTAGCTAAGCAGGTTTGTCCATAACTTAACTTAGCTCAGCTCAGCATATTCAAAACCATCTATTCATGGCAAAGGGTGGTAAATCAGCTGTATTTAAACCCCACAGGTGGAAATACAGCTCAAGACTGGTTGCAGCTTCCCACTATAGGCAGTATGGCAGGTGTTGGAAAGGGCATGCACTTCCGAGTGCAGCACTGGGGCATACAGGAGTCCAAGGTCATGATAAGACTCCTAGTAAATAGTCATGATGAGAGACTGCTGCAGGGCCAGTACCATGGCTACCAATATAAAGTGGAAGCCTGGGATGATCTCGCCCATGATCTCCCCAGTGCCACTGATATCCCTCGGACTGGTGAGCAGGTCCGGCACCACTATGTCGACTTGAAGTGGAGGAAGGGGGAGCTCTTGGACAAGTGGGTCCAAGAAGCAAGGCAGAAGGGTGATGCCCAGCAGTGTGTAAGTATTCACATCAATAACTATTTACCAAAGTCCAGCCTGTGTATGTGATGGATAGGTATGGCTAAATATTTCTCTATTCCTTTTACAGCTGCAGCTGAGCGGCTGTGAACCAGGAAGCCCATGCCAATAGGTTGCAAAGGCTGCATCACAAGGCTGGTGAGTAACAATCCTGTTTATAGTAGTCATACGAAATAAATATAAAGTAGTAGAAAGTCACCTGGCAGTATAAAACTTTTGTATGGGTTGTGCTGAATAAACCAGACAATATGGCAGTAATAGTCCCATACAGGTGACATTTCAATAAAACCATAACAATCTGGCAATAAAGTTCTAAATCCTGGACTGGTTGTGTTTACTCTGCTATTATATGGCATTTAATGTTGCAGTCTCTGAATAGTAATGTTCTGTTAACCACTGTTACCCACACTGTGCTACATACAAAATATGTCTAGGAATGTCTGTATAAGACTGTTGTAAGTACAAGGTCTGATTGTACAACCAAGAGAGACTTAGAGAGAAAACACTGAAAGAACAGACAAAAGTTTCTAAATAGCTCACTCTGATAAAACATGCATGGTGTTTTTAGTACACACAGCCATGGTTCAAATCCTGGGAGTGGTAGTAAGTTGTATGCATAATCATACCTCTCAATTGTACAAATTTTTTGCAGAATGACCAGAAAATTGGCTCATATTTTTGGCCTGTTCCTCTTTCTCCCTGGCAAATCACTGGGATGATCTCAGAATTGTAGTCACTAACTAATGACATACATTTGAGTTTCAGCCTTCTAATCCTTTAGAAAGTATATATTAAAACAAATCCTGTTACTCTAGCAACTCTCTAAATTTATAAGAGCAATATTCAAAATATTTCTGTATTTGTACCCTCATGTTGTCAAGCTTTGTCCAGAGTTTGTGCATGAAGAGTTTGAGAGGTATGTGTATAATTTTAACTAGGAATCTGAGAATATGTGTAGAAACAGTCAGGTAGTGTTAAAAAACATTCCTCCCACAGGTCTTTCAAATAAGAAAACTGCAAATGCCTGGCAATAAAGTTTTAAATCCTGGACTGGTTCTGTTTACTCTAGTATTGTATGGCCTGACATGTAGCATTCACCAAGATCTGATATCAGAATACTACTGTTGTGTCAACCACTGTTTCTCTCACTCTGCTACATAAAAATATGTCTAGGAATGTCTGTATAAGACTGTTGTAATTACAAGGTCAGATTGTACAACCAAGAGAGACTTAGACAGAAAACACTGAAGGAACAGACAGAGTTTTCTAAATAGCTCACTCTGATGAAACAGAAATTGTATTTTTAGCAGACACAGCCATGGTTCGAATCCTGTGTTAGTAAGCTGTATGCATAATCATACCTCTCAACTGTACAGATTTTCCTAGAATGTCCAGATATTTGGCTCATATTTTTGGCCTGTCCCTCTTTTTTCCTGGCAAATCACTGGGATGATCTCAGGATTGTAGTCACCAAATAATGACATGTATTTGAGTGTCAGACATCAAACCCTTCAGAAAATGTATATTAAAACAAATTCTGGTACTCTAGCAACTGTCTAAAAGTTTATAAGAGCAATATTCAGAATATGTCCCTATTTCTACCCCTATGTTGTCAAGCTTTGTTCAGATGTTGTGTATGGAAAGATTGAGAGGTATGTGTATAATTTTAACTAGGAATCTGGGAATATGTGTAGAAACAGTCAGGTAGTGTTAACAAACATTCCCTCCACAGGTCTACCAAGTAAGAGAAGTAGACTTTAGCTATAAGACAGTTGAAGTATGCACTGTGTACAAACATGCCACTGCCCAAACCAAGGCCATAGGGTATTGTATTAATACATGTAGAGTAATGATTAGAGCAATGATCATTAAAGTTGTGAGTACTGCAAGGATATAGAAGTTGTTAATTGACATCTCCCCCCCTCACCATATCTAGAACAATAATCTAAACACACAAATCAATGTGTATGTTTACACCAAACTTACTGTTGGGACATATGTCCTATTGTTCAACAAATATTGAAATGTGTTTCTCTTAATATTCCATGTTGAAATACTATCATTGGTGGCATGTTGCTATGAATGTAACCTGCATGCCGTTGTAATGGCCACTGTGGTTCCATATGTGCATGTGTTCTGTTTGCTATGCAGCTATTCCAAATTTGTTGTTTTGAGTTAATGGGAATATATATGCATGCTGTTATAACTAATCCTGGATTGTGTTGACTATTACTAACCCGCATATGTTCTAAAACTGTAACACCATAACATGTTTGGGAAGGCTGTTCCCAGCAGAACCACCTCTCCCACCTCACTTGGCCATGGCACTAGGCCCCAGCATGTCTGGGACCCACTCCAGGAACTCCTCTTCTGCTGGTCCTGAACCACCTTCAGGTGGAACTGCCTCAGGGGATGGGGCTCGTCCCCCATGGTAGTGGGCGCAGACAGGATCCTGTCACTCAAAGCCAGGTCCAGGGTTTGGTATGTAGCGAGCTCCAAAAGGAGTTTGGAGATCTGTTGTGCCAGCTTAAGAGCTGCGAGGTGCAATTAGAGGGTCATCCTGCCCCTCCTGCTCAGCCCCCTGCACAGCCACCTTCGGGGCAGTAAAGGTGCAGTGGTGACTGCCCATGGGTGGCAACCTCAGTCCCACTATTTCCATTTGGGGGCTCATGGGCTTCCGCTTTCCAAACATCCCTCCCAGTCCAAGATGTTTACCCCCCACATGTGTCATATACTGCCCCTGTATGCTGTCTTGTCTGTCTTCCTACCTATCCTACCTCCCCAAATATACCTACTATCCTTCCCCAACATCCCACTCTCATCTTAAAAAAGGGCAATCGGTTCCCCCAAAAAATTCTGCCTCATACATTGCTGTCCATTTTGCATGTGTCCTCTGGACACATGTAATCTGGTCTAATGGCTTCAGAACACATTATTGTTGTCCTCACCCCTCCCTCAGGGGCTTGAGTGTCCAAATCTATCTCCGAATTCAGTATATATGCACAGCAGTTGCTGTAGAAGAAATGGACAACTATGGACCTTCCCTTCACCGGCCCTGCCCATCCCTAGCTACTTTCCCTATTGTCTTTCCTTCTGCATGCCCCAATTTTCACCACTTTTCTATCACCGCTTTCTTCTTTTCTTTTAAAGAAATTAGCATGAGAGAAAGTGGGAGTAAGCACATTTAAGCAGTAGTAAGCATGATTAGGCTGTTTGTGTGGGGCTAAGCAATTCCTACACAGGTAAAACACTTTTAAGTCTGTCTGTAAGTATATTAAACTGGAAGTTAGCATTGCTTACCAATGCGCAAACCTGCTTACAACTGCATAAAGGTGCCTTAATCACTCTGTATCCAACAGCCCTTCTTCTGCCCAGCAACAAAGTAATCAGCCCTTGCAAGTCTTGAGCCCAGGACCCTGCACACCTTAGCCACAACAATTCACCACTAAGCCATCTAAGCTGTAGATATGTTTGATGTTTTCTCAAACATATCACTCAGCACAGTCATTCAACAGTCGGGAAAATGTATTCACATATGCATATGTATATACACATATATATATATAGATACACACACACACACACACACACACACACACACATATATATATATATGTATATATATATATATATATATATATATATATATATATATATATATATATAGATAGATAAGATACACACACACACATATATATATATATATATATATATATATATATATAAATATATGTGTGTGTATGTTTGTGTGTAGACATATATATATATATATATATATATATATATTTATATATATATATATATATATATATTTATATATATATATATATACATACACACACACACACACACACACACACACACACACACACACACACACACACATATATATATATATATATATATATATATATATATATATATATACACATACACACATATATATATATATATATATATATATATATATATATATATATAGTGCATTCGAACATTGGATCCATACTCTGAACCTCTCACTGCAAAACATCTGACCAAAGGCACTGTAAATAGGGGTGAAGGGACCCAAACTAGGGAGCTCTCGTAATTAATGCCCTTATCCCTTCCACCACAGCTGAACTGTTCTGACTTGCAACAAAATAATCAGCTGTTGCAAGCCGTGAATCCAGGACACTCCACACCACAGCAAATTACCATTAAGCCATCTGAGTTATAAACATGTCTGATGTTTTTTTCAAACATATCATGCAACACCGTCATTCAACAGTAGGGAAAATGTATTCATATATGTATGTGTGTGGATATATATATATATATATATATATATATATATATATATATATATATATACACACACACACACACACATATATATATATATATATATATATATATATATATATATATATATATATATATATATATATATACATATGATTCAGGAAGCCATGCACAGTGTGCAGGACTAGTGCAGGAGCTCCAGCAGGCAATATGTCTGCCGTGAGATCCATGAATAAGCTGTGGGGACGTGCACAAGTGCTCCTGCACTAGTCCTGCACGGATTCAGCTCCTGTATGCAAATTACCACATTTGCAGGTGAAATCCATGCAAATGAGGTGAATTTGTGATCCATGAATCCAGAAGCTAGCCATGCAGGACTAGTGTAATCTGCCGAAATGTACTCGGTTAGTAACCGAGTACATTTCTGCAAACTACAAATCGGAGCCATGACAGCTCCAAATAAAGGGTGGATATTATGTAGAAAGCATGTCAGTGGCCAAATATATGGCCATTGGCATGGAAAACAGTTGCAAAAATAAAAAAAATAACTTTTATTCTTTTTTAGCCGATCTCGGCTGTTTAAGCTTAGGGCAGAGGCGTGCAAACAGGATCTGGCGAAAATAAAAAAATAATCCTAAAATAAGCATTCTAACCAAAACCACTATTTTGCCATTATACTCAATGGCAGACAGAAGACAACATGGCCAGTGAGTAGTGGTTGCTCTGGGGGGAGGCTCAGTGTGGGACCTGTAACTATGCATTAGCAGGCATTCCTATGCAAATGAGGGTAATGGTACTGAATCCCAGATTTCCCCTGCATGCTAGTCAGCACTCAAACGCGTAAGAGCAGGAATAGCTTGGTGCAAGCCTAGGAGTTAGCTGACATCATGGGGGGGGGGTGTCAGGCATAATGTAAGCAGGTTGGAGTCCTTAGGCTCGGGTTTGCCCTTAGCTTAGCAGAGCTAAGCAAGGGGGTGTGTCTGAGGCTGCCTAGCACTCTTTATATTGCCTAAGCTGGGGGGGGGGGGTGCCGCGCACTGGGTTTTAAAGGAAAAAAAAAGTAAACCAGGAAATAGCAGCTCTGTGCACATTTGAGCACTGTGTTTGCATGGTGCACCCCGGGTTTACACAGGAAGGCAATGGGAAGGGAAAACAGCAGTAGGAAGGTAATCTAGGAGAACTAGCATAGCTGGCAGGTGAAATGTATCAGAATCAGCCAATTACAAAGGCAACAGACCATCCCAGCCCAGAACACTAATATAAACTATGCAAACACCTTTCTCTCAGGTTTTTCCCACATGGTCTACACCACCGGTGTATACAAGCAGGGAACTTTTAACAAACAAAAACAACAAAATGATATGGGCTGCAGCAGCTATCAGACATCAACATGTGGAAGAGGCTGAGGGTCGTGAGGATGAGAATGCTTTTAACCAACCCACAGTGAGGAGATGGAGAAGGGTGTACAGACCCAGGGTAACCTACCAGGGGCTACATAAGCTGGAGATAGTGGAGTGCTATAGGGTGGACAGGGACCTCCTACAGCAAATTGTTGAGCTGTGTGGGCCACGTCTGACACACAGTACTAACAGAGGGTATCCCATCCCAGTGGATACCAAGGTATGTGTATACCTAAGAATACTAGACACAAGTACCTTCCAAAGCCCAACTGGGGATATCATGGGGATCTCACAGGCATCAGCATCCAGGGTATTCCTCCAGTTTCTGGATGCCATGTCAGCACATGCCGGTGAGCACGTATATTTCCTCAACATCCGTGAGGTGTTGGCCAGCAATATGCATCTCTTCCACCAAATAGCAGAATACCCTGAGGTAGTGGGTGCTATACCCTGCACGCTCATATGCATCAAAGCACCACCCTCTCAGCGGGGTAGGGTCTACATCAACCGCAAGGGCTTCCCCTCCATCAACTGCCAGGTCATGTGCGATTCCCAGGGTATTATAATGAATGTGCGTGCTGGCTGCCCTGGAAGCTATCATGATTCCCACATCTGGCATCTGATGCAGCTGTACCAGAGATTTGCCAATGGGAACATCCCTTATGGTCACCTATTGGGGGATTCTGGTTATGCACTGGAGCCGTGGCTGATGACACCCATCAGAAATGCACACACACCCGATCAAGAACTCCATAATGAGGCACATGCACAGACCAGAATTATAACAGAGCATGTTTTTGGGTTGCTCAAGTCATGGTTCCAGTGCCTGGACACATCCGGTGGAGCCTTGCAGTACTCACCAGCTACATGTACTCAAATTGTCATCGTATGTGCCATGCTACACAATATGATCCTGCAGAAACAACTGCAGCAGGAACAGCACGGGGCAGGGCCACACAGCCCCCCACCAATGCCAAGGCCTGCACAGGCACAGAGTGACTTGGAGGAGGAACAACCTGAGCCTCCCCCCAGTAGGCAGATGAAGGTGTGCTCAGTATGCCCTGGCCTTGGCAAAGAGGCAACACATAGCACATACACTGACACAGTATGGACCCAGGGAATTACACCTCTCTCTGACTCGCACATACAGTAAAAGGCATGCCAAACATGACACTATCTGTGCTCAACCATGTATAGGGAGTGTACTATGTGCATGCAACATAGGCAGCCCTCCAGCACCATCCTCAATACTGGCACACCCACAAGGTAAGCCACTCTCCTTACCAATTGCTGAATGGAGTAGTATGTGTTGTTATTTGTATCTAGGGTATGGATGTGAGCACACAAGGGAATTAGGTGGCTGAATGGAATGCCAACAGATAGTAGATACCTATAGTGGCAGCATAAGATCTGTAACAATACTGGTGTCACCACAGTAGCCAGTGCTACACATGGTGACAAAACCCACTGCAGGAAATGTGCTGGGCCACATGTGTGTCCATATGAGACACACATGCCAGTCAGGGAGGTACGCATATCCAACAACAGTCTCAGCCAGCAGGACAGGTGTAGACAAACACAAACAAAGGCTCTGCTAAGGCCTCTGAATGATGCCTATGAGTAACCTCCCCCCCAGGTCTACACAGACAGACTACATCAGGTCAGGCAGTGGGATGTTAGTTCTGAAGGGTAGAAACTCAGAAATTAATATGTAGGTCAAGCAAACCTAAGACCTATAGTACACTGATATTTTATTTATTTTACATTTGTTAACCGGGGGTGTCTGACTGAGCCGAAAAGGCCCTTTTTCAGCAGAGGCCCGGGGAGAAAAGCTCCACAAAGAAAAATTACAGACACATTTAGTTATTCAGACATAATCAGTATACACACAAATTACAAGAGACATGTTTTTACAGTGGTATGCGGCACAAACAGTTACAGTGGAGAGAACAATCAAAAAAGATATTAATTTTAAAAATAAAGGTAAGTAATAGATTTGTGGTGTACAGCTGAACTTTGGAATGTAGGTAGAATACATACATAGTACACAGGTACAGTACATACATTGTAGATTAGCCAGTGTTTGTGAGTAAGATTGAAAACTATTATCAATTGCTCTAGATTTAGTATGCATATGTTATCCGCTTTCACTAGCCTGGGGAGCAATCATGGCACTGCCAACTTTGCTTGAGATGTTGCCTGATGAGGTCTTTAAAGGAGGCTTTGGATGATGTGTTTTGAATGCTAGTAGGGACAGAGTTCCATTTTTAGCCACCAAACTACTATATAGTGCATCTCCAAAGCTATTGTAGCTGTTGGTGACTTCTAGTAGTAGTTTGCTTGATGATCTAAGAGGCCTTTTGGCTGAGTGATGTTGTACTAGGTTTTTGAGGGCAGGACACTTATTGGGAGGCAATAGATAGAATGACAGAGGCAGAGCTGATTGTAGGTTAGGAGGTTGGGCAGTTCAAGCCAGTGGAGCTGTCTCAAAGCAGTACAGTGATGAGTTCTATATGAGCAATTTGCAGCAAAACGGGCAATTCTGTTATAGCAAGCTTCCATTTTGCTTAGTTCAGTTTTGTTGAGATTAGTCAGAATGGGAGATGCATAGAGTAGGGTGGATAGAAGTTGGGAGCGAGCAATGGCTGATCTTGTGTTGTTGGTAAGAAATGGTTTGATACGGTAGAGTGACCCCAGTTTGGCATGTACATTTTTAATAGTTAAGTTCAGATGACTATCAAATTTTAGGTGGGAGTCTATGGTTATTCCCAATAGCTTAGCCTGTGCCACTGGAGCAATTGGAGTAGCATTTGTGGAGTAGATAGTGAATTGACTGTTAGTGTTTTTGTTAGAACTGGTTATAACCATAAGCTGAGTTTTCTTTGGATTGAGGATAAGTTGGGCTTTGGTAAGGTAGTTTTCAACGTCAGAGAATGCTAGTTGAGTTGTTTGCAGGAGGGTGGGAATGTTTTGTGCAGCACAGATTAAGGTAGTGTCATCTGCATACTGAATTATAGATGCATGCTGTGTGGAGGTGTGGAGGTCATTTGTGAAGACTGTGAATAGTAGTGGTCCTAAGATAGAACCCTGTGGGACTCCTATAGTTATGGGCAGCTGAGGAGAGAGAATTTTCCCATTTCACAGCTTGGTACCTGTCAGTTAAGTAGCTTTGGAACCAGGTAAGAGTGGAATTAGATAGATGATATTGGTTTAGTTTGTTTAGCAGGATTTGGTGTGAGACTGTGTCAAATGCTTTGGACATATCCAAAAAGAGTTGACACTTGCAGGCCTTCATTTTTGAGACGGTTTACTGTGTCTGTGAAGCAGAGGAGAGCTGTAGTGGTACTATGGGCAGGTCTGAAGCCATGCTGAGTAGGTGACAGGATGTTGCAGTCTAGGAGAAAGTTTAGCATCTGGGTATGGATGCATTTTTCTAGGATTTTGGCCAGGGGAGAGTAAAGCAATGGGTCTGTAGTTATTAAGTTCAGTGGAGGTCCCGCCTTTATGTATGGGTGTAACATAGGATATTTTCCAGAGTTTGGGCACATAGTTTTCAACAATTGATCTGTTTATGAGAGTGGAGACTGGGATAGCAATAGCATCTGCTGTAAGTTTCAAGAAATAGCTGGGAGTAGGTGGCTGCTGTTGATGAGGTTTTAGTTTGGAGAGCATGCTTTTGATTGAAGTGGTGGAAACTGTTTGGAGGGTAAAGCTAGTATTAGAGTTATTTGTGTTGGGGGGGGATAGTGAGGAAGGAACTGTCCTGTGATACTAAGGATAGAATTGAGTTCACAAAGTGGGAGTTGAATTGTGTTTCGATGGGAACTTTAGTGTCAGGGTGGTTGGTTTGGGGTAGCCTTTTGGGTGGATTTTAGTAGCTGGTTTACATTTTGCCAAAATTTTGTGGGTTGTGTTGGTATTTAGTTTGTAATGTTGTGTAGTAGGATTTTTGTCCAGCCTAATGCATTTTTTGCAGTTGCGCAGTTCTTGGTACTTAGTTAGGCTTTGTGTTTCTTTGTTTTTTTGATAGTAATGCCAGGCAGTGTCTCTGGACTTGAGGATTTGTTTGGTTTCTTTACTGAGCCATGGGTTTGTAGAGGTTCTAACCTTGATTTTGCACAATGGAGCAACAGTGTCTAGGTGTTGTAGAAATGTTTTGTTGAAATATGCTACAGCCTGGTCAAGTGGGAGGGTTTTTAGGGGGGTCCAGTCACAGTTACACAGTAAAGTGTGGAGGACCTCAGGAGAGAATTGTTTTGTGTTTCTAGTGGATATATAGTTAGTGGTTTTGCATATGCTTGTTCTACTACGTATAAAGTATATTATGTTGTGGTCACTTAAGGTGTCTGGGAGACTGCCTGTGTGAGGGTACAATGTGGGGTTGCTAGTTAGGACCCAGTCAAGGATGGATTCCCTTTTAGATTTTTTATCACACCTAGTCATGCCTCTAGTCAGCATGATAGGTTAGAATACAGAATGAAATGTAGTACCTGACATACCAGTACAGTCATAGCAAATGTGTACAAGTGTCAGGTGTGCCCCCCAACCCTGTGTAGACATGTAGAAACAATCAGATGTGCACTCTCAATCCTATGTAGAAATGTAGAAACATTCAGGTGTGCCCCCCAGTCCTGTGTAGACATGTAGAAACAGTCAGGTGTGCCCCCCCCCCAAATCCTATGTAGAAATGTAGAAACAGTCAGGTGTGCCACCACAATCCTATGTAGAAATGTAGAAATAGTCAGATGTTCCCCCCAGTCCTGTGTAGAAATGTAGAAACAGTCAGGTGTGCCCCCCCAGTCCTATGTAGAAATGTAGTAACAGTCAGGTGTGCCCCCCCAATCCTGTGTCGAAAGTAGAAACAGTCAGATGTGCCCCTTCCCCTGATCCTGTGTAGAAATGTAGAAACTGTCAGGTGTGCCCCCAATCCTATTTAGAAATGTAGTAACAGTCTGATGTGTCCCCCCAATCTGATGTACACACGTTGTAACAGTCAGGTGTGCCCCCCCCAAAATCCAGTGTAGAAGTCTAGTAACAGTCAGGTGTGCCCCCCCTCCAATCCGATGTAGACATGTAGTAACATGTATGTGTAAGTATAATACCAGAGGAGCACACATGATCTGAGGTGGCCAAGGAAGCAAGATAGATTGTAGTATTTGTATAATATGCAGGTATGCGTGTGTTAGGTTGGTGTGTGTTTCATATTATGTGAGAGTGGTCAGTATGTATGCATGTTGAGGTTTGACCTGGTGGGCATTACCCACTACTGCCAATGACAGGGCCAAGTCCTCACAACTGGGCTTGTAGTAGGGAATACCAATGTCATCTGGCCGAACACTTGCAAATCACAAAGGTGATAGGACTGATGAATTGGGAAATGGCTGACGTGCCTGCACAAGCCAGCATAACTGGAATGCTCCATGCATATCTGTGAGTCAGATGCAAGTAGCTTCCATAGCACACATGCACCGAGCTCACCCAAACACCACCCACAGTACCTCTCTAGTCGTATCCATGCTGTTGGGAATGGGTACAATATAACCCCCACCTGTGTATGGCAATAGCAAAAGAATGCAGCATGCAGTACAGGTGTCCAGTGCAGGTGTGTCCCTAGCTGTAAGTAGCACACTGCCAGCATCCAAACCACCTGATCAATATTGATAGAAAGTATTGGAATGAACACCTAGCACACCTAACCTGTCGCCCCAGGGGAATATACTGTATGGCAGTCTGGACTGTAGGACTGATAGAATGCAATGGCCTGCTACAGCTGGCCTGCATCACCACCAAATGGCCTACAGGCCTCTGCAAAAGGCCTGTGTCTCACATGTAGTGCCAACGTATGTTATGTCATGGACACCCAAATAGCAACATAACACACTCTATGTAAGCCATATGCAAGGCCATGTGGACAAACCACAGTAACATGTCCACCATGTCCCACTGCATGAACTGTGGACCAACACTAAAACACAGCTGTGATGAGGTGATAACTATAGGGAAAGTATCAGAGCATGTATGCATAATGTATGGAAGATGATAGAATAATGGGGGAGTGAGCATGGGCAGCATGAAATGTGCAAGGTCCAACACACAGCTGTGCACATACTATCCCAGGCTGCAAACACAAATATGGGGTGCCTACAATCCTGCCCATATACCACAATAGGGGTAATGTCCTGACTTATAACCCCTGCCTCTGGGTAACCTGTGTGAATCTGTACAGCTGTGAGGTATTGCCATAGCAAGTTAAGGCCATACTATCATGTCAATGGATGTACAAGTATGGGATCCTCTGCCAGCACTGTACCAAGATGCTGAGCTGGATACACAGACCCAGCAGCAAGTGTCTGCAGCCCCCCCCTTCCAGAATGGCATAACTTTCCATGAATATATAGGTATTTGACCACAATACTGGACACATCTGCATTCACCCTGTGTTCCCCAGGACATCAATGTGAGCAGAAAATGTCCACCTGACAGTACTTGAGGATATAAAACATCACAGCGTATAACAGTACACATGTCTGAATATTTCTGCTAACACCAGTACCATGTAGCAGAAGCAGCACAGACACAATCACCTACAGTACACACTATCCCTTACACAGTTTGACCCCATATTGCCAACTGATCTACAGATATCCTGCAGAAACAGTTTGCTACCTGTAGGTGTAGAACACAAAGGTCTGCACTGGAGTAAAAAACTACCTGGAATGGAACCACACATTCAATACAGAAGGGCATACTGGGCATGCTCACACACAAACAAATGAAGCCCATGTCTGCCAACAACAGTGGACCATACATATCTGACAGTTGCAGATGTTAGTGCATACACTCCTCAGTATGAACCAGTCATGCTTTGCACACACATTGGATAGGAATACACACATATATCCAAGGACAACACACTATAATATGCCAAAAGTGCACATACATAGATGTGTGGAAGAGATTGACAGTGACAAAGAGCCTTCCATCATGAGGCCTGTCCCACCCAGCACACAGCCAAATGGCTACAACCACATGATGTGTAAATGTCACTCACTGTAGAAATTAGCCACTGGTATCCCTCAGCATTACAGACTCTGTGGTGCAAGTGCTAGCTGTGCATCATGACTGTACAAGGCAGTAGTCATCTAGCAGTTGTATACATATACCTGTGGAATATAAACCTGTGTGTGCCTGAGTGTGGTGTGTCTACCTTTAGATGAATGGGTTATGGCCCATGCACACACACTGCCCTCCCCATAGCCCTACTATGACATGCCTGCTGATGTCATTCACTTTGAAATACACCTTTGGGAAAGAAGTAGCGCCATAATCTCTGTGTGTGTCCTATAATTGCATAATGCAAGTGTGTGTCTCTGTCTGTGTAGGGAGCAATGCATCTCAGGCAAGTCACACTCACTACAATTCAAACATCCTACTTTGGCAAGGCTGCTGATGCCATTCACTTTGAAATACACCTTTGGGAAAGGAGTAGCCCAGTAATCCCCATGGCACATCCTATAACTGCATAATGCTGCAGTGTGATAAACTAGTTAGGTAAGAGTTCTAATCCCAGACATGGCAACTGTGTGTGTCTCTGTCTGCGTACAAAGAAATGCTTTTTAGGGGGTCTATATTAGAACACAAAAGTTTCAAAACTTTGAATGTTCTAATATCGAACCCTATTCAATGAAAGTTGCAAACATCAAACATACAGAACAGTGATTTTTTTCCTAGGGAAAATATTAGGTGTTCCAAAGCACATACACACAACACAAGCACACCAAACAAACAGCAATCTACACACATACACCTAAAATCTTACACATGACCCTACACTAAACTATACATACACCACTAACTATCCACTTACCTTAACCCAAACCCTAACCCTAAGGTCTGTCGCTATCACACACTCACCTACTGGCACCCTAACCCTAACTCACCTACCCCACCCTAACCCTCACATCCACACAATCACACACTTACCTGACCCGCTCCCTAACCCTAACTCGCCTAACCTGCCCTAACCCTCGCATTCACACAATTGCACACATACCTAACCCGCACCCTAACCCTAACTCATCTAACCTGCCCTAACCCTCACGTCCACACAATCACACACATACCTAATCCACACCCTAACCCTAACTAATCTAACCCACACACAATCGCACACTTACCTGAACCCGATGCCATAACTTTCCGCCACAGCACTGAAAATACCAAAGCAACAGAAATGGACAACAGAATTATTTCCCTAGGAAAAATTTGGTTTTCTGTAGCTTTAATATTTTCAGTGTTCACTTAATATAGGTCAATATTAGAACATTCGAAGTTTTGAAACTTCGATGTTCTAATACAGACCCTTTTTAGGCTAGTCACAATCACTACAATTCAAATGCCCTACTTTGGCAAGACTGCTGATGTCATTCACTTTGAAATACACCTTTGGGAAAAAAGTAGCCCAGTAATCCTCGTAGCACATCCTATAACTGCATAATGTTGTAGTGTGATGAACTAGTTAGGTAGGAGTTCTAATCCCAGTCATGGCAACTGTGTTTGTGTGCGTGTATTTCTGTCTGTGTAGGGAGCAATGCTTTTTAGGCTAGTCACACTCACTACAATTCAAATGCCCTACTTTGGCAAGGCTGCTGATGTCATTCACTTTGAAATACACCTTTGGGAAAGGCGTCACCCAGTAATCTTCGTGGCACGTCCTGTAACTGTGTAATGCTGTAGTATGATAAATTAGTTAGGTAGGAGTTCTAATCCCAGACATAACAACTGTTTGTGTGTGTGTGTGTCTCTATACAGGGAACAATGCTTTTTAGGCTTGTCACACTCACTACAATTCAAATGCCCTACTTTGGTAAGCCTGCTGATGTTATTCACTGTAAAATACACCTTTGGGAAAGGAGTACTCCAGTAATCTCAGTGGTGTGTCCTATAACAGCGTAATGCTGTAGTGTAATATGATAATTTGGTAGGGGTTCTATTCCCACACATGGCAAGTGTGGATGTTTGTGTGTTTATTTGACTGTGTACGGTGCAATGCTTTTGAGGTCATTCACAGTCACTACAACCTCCATTGACCTTCTTTGGCAAGCCCACCTTTAAGGATGAAGTACTCCAGTAATCTCCATGGCACGTACTATAACTGTATAATGCTGTAGTGTAATAAATAGTTAGGTAGGAGTTCTAATACTGGACATGGCAAGTGTGTGTCATTCATATCCTGTGTGGAGGTGGCTATGAGTGTGTAACAAATGGAATCACTGTGAAGTGGGTTTTGCAAATTTCTTATATGGTGGCCCTATTATATGTCACAATGTCCACCTTACAAGGATAACAGATGTGAAATAACCACGGAGCTGGGGTGGCAATCCATACCCCTACATGTGACATCAAGGCCTGGTTAACAAAGTTAGCAACCCTTGTATTTCTCAGAGAACACTCTCAACCCATGTCTCATACACAAACACACTTGCCTAGGCAACAACCGCTATGTTTGCAGTACCCTGCATATTGCCCACCGATAGTAACCATGTTGTGATTGCAGTGGGCCACAAAGGGCATGGCACCCTGTCTATCAGTACAATAGGCATGTACATGCAGACAGTGTGCCTTCACTATGTTCCCCACTGGATGCCTGCAACACCTGTGGTGCCATCAAATGTGACCCACAAATGACATACCATGCCTTAAACACATGCCCTGTATGGACAGATGCCACTGACACCAGTGAATACCTGTATCATGCTATCAATGTAGGTGCAGGATCAACCCGCTGTCCATTACCAGTTCCTGCCACATGAGGCCAGGACTGGCACATCTGATTATACCAATCTGTGTACACAACATGGGCCAGACACCCCAGGTACAGTTCCACATGTCACTATACATGCATGTGGGATGTGTGCACATCCTAGACAGCATCCATGTCATAGACTAAAGAACACATACATCACAAGCATTGCACAGCAATGGTCACACACAATAGTTACCCAGGTGACAGGATGGCAAATAAAGTACCCACCTGTGTGGGCCAATCCAGACACTGTATGCCTGAGCCACACTGCAGGCCATTGTCATGTGGCCTGATGCCAAGGTATACCCTTCACCTAGCCTTATATAGCCTTCTGGCATAAGCACCCACTACACACCCATGAAGCAGCGCATGCATGCATGTCAGTACTGGCACCCTGTGTCTGTGTGTGTGGTGTATGATGCTTTCGACCACATTCACTTCACTACAACTCCCATTGGCATACTGAAGCATGCTGTCTGATGTCAGACACCTTCCCATACCCTTTGCCCATAAAACCTCCGGATAACCCCTATGGTGCATGTGATACCTGCACATTACTGTATTGTGGCAAACTAACTAGTTAGGAAGTATATTTCTGACCGCTCCAAGTGTGTCAATGTGTGTGAGTCCCTGAGAGAGTGTGGATATGTTGACGCTGACACCTGTTCATGTGGACAGGCACATGTACTACACCTACCGTATCATAACCATATCACTGTTGCAGATGGCACTCACCATCACATATACGTTTGGACAGCTCTTCAACATGTAAGCTAAGTGGTGCATGCAATAACTGCATAGACATGTGATAGCAGTACATAGTCATTTAGGGGTTTGCAATCTTGTACTGGTAGGTGTGTGACACAAACATGCTTAGGTTTTACTCTCCCACCCCCTCCCTGACTTATTTTGTCTCTGTCTGTCTCTCTCACTCCCCCTCTGGTGGATGTGGAGAACTGCACCTTCTTTGCTTAGGCAGCAGCTTGTGTTTTGTAAGTGATGCTCATGATCAGCTGATGGCCTCTGCAGAAATTGCAGCCCTCCTGTAACTGACTGCATGTGGAACAGCCGTGGTAACATGCCCATAGCCAATTGCATTCAAACACACTCCAATATCTAGGAACATCATGTTGGTGTTGGCCCTTTTCATTCACTGTGAGCAGGACCTAGATCTGGTGTTTGGCTAACAGCATCACACATTGGATTTGGTATTTACCTCTAATGACATACACTGTGGAAACAGGCCAACACACAGGAAGGGGTTGTGCCTGGCATGACTACAGAATGTAAGTGTTGCTATTCTGCATTTGGAGTAATGTCAGTTTAACAGGGTGTGTGTGGATATGGCTGGTCTACATGTTTTAATACCTGTCATGACAGTGCTATGTTTTCGAGGAAACCCCCATCTGTAGGGTCATCTGCAGACTAGGAAGTGTGTGTTCCCTTTTTTTCTTGTGTTACTCACAGAACACTTATCTGAGAACTGCAGAAGCATAGTGTGAGGATTGTAGTCAGTACATGGTGACAGCCATGAGAGTTGCTGACTTCAATTCCATCATAGGACATATGTCACAACAAACCCTGTTACAACAATAAATGTATGAGGTTATCACAGCAACATGGCAACATTGGCCCTGTGTTTGTGCCTCCAGACACAACTCTGTCAACCTTTGTACATATGTCATGCAGTAAGAAGTGCATATGTTCTGTACACCATTATTTATTGACATCATATCTGATAACAAGCCAGTGAGATATCAGACTGCTACACATGTTATGTAGAGTAGGGATTATATTTGAGGACATAACCTGGGCATTCTGTGGTTGTGTGTACAGTACTGAGGTCTGCGTACTTATGGTGATTGTCAACAGTGTGTGTATTACGATTATGTATATTGGCCTGTGTACAGACTGTGGGAGATGTCATTGTTCTTGGTCCTGTTCTATCTGATGTTACATGCTGCTCCAGTGTATGGTACCCTATCAGCTTACATGTTTGTAGGGCCAAACACACACATGTCCCATACCACAGACAGGCATCGGACCACACTGTGTAGTGGCCTAGTATATGTAGGGTTAGTGTGTGAGTGGCACATATGAGGATGGTGTTGATCAGACACTCCATATACTGTAATATTAAGCTAGCTTACCATATGTGGCTGTGACTGTGTTCACATTGGTTGTGGGTATGCACTTTCACACAGGTGTTTGTTACTCTGTGCTGTGACATGCCTGTAGAGCCTGCTATATTTGCAGGTACATGTGTATTCCCACATAAGAAATCTAGGCCAGTGTTGTGGCAGTCTGTCTGTAGCTTGCATAGTGCTTTGTTACATGCCTAGCAGCTTAGTGTACTTACCCAATATGATGTTATGTCCAGATGTTTGTCAGAGGTACTGCTGTCAGGCCACCATGACTGTCATGTATTTCTGTCAAAGCAATGGGATGCTATACAGATGTATGTCACTAACTAGTGGGTAGTATGTGGCCATGTGACCTCTGCCCTAGAAGTTATTATGTGTCAGGACAGACAGGAGTGTGTGAATGCATAACCTATGTGGCCATATGTATTGCAGTATTTACATGATATACCCATCTACATGGCTGTTAACATCCACATTGTCAGGCTTGGTCCACATGTCTTGCACTAAGGGGTTCTGTGTATACCTCTGGACTGACCAGAGTGTGCTATACTGTCCAAATTTATTGGCCATATCTCTACTGTAGTCCACAGGATCATTACTGTGCTAGCAGTGGTACTGTACTGTGATGTTCTTAGGATGTCTGTCAGTAACCAATGGTGCACATGTTAAAAGCAGATGTGACCTCCCACACACAACATGTTTGTTAAGACAACCTCTATTACAGTAGCAACAGTCTACATATATACCTGCAATACATATCTGACATCCCCTTGCCCTAAGAGGATGGGACTACTGGGGCTGAGGTAAGACTCCACTCCATATTCTGGACATATGGTGAACATATATGTATATATAATTATCCATATATCTATATAGATATATACACATATACATATTGACATACACAGATGGATATATATAATATGCATTATATATATATATATATATATATATATATATATATATATATATATATATATATATATATATATATATAGCAAAAACTTCTAATAGCTGTTTTGGAAAAAAATAAAATAAAAAATACGAATAAGGTGAAAAAATGCAGTCCACAGTGATTCCGTAAGCTTTCGTTCCTTCTATTTGGTATTGGAACTTCTTCAGAATGGGTGAAATGTCAAGGGATTGAAGTATAATATAGCATTACATAGCTCATGAATATTAAAATGCATAAACTAGCCAGTAGTAAATAACAACAAACATTACAATGATGCATATGCAAGAGTGTGTTACTGAATAAAGAATGTCATAGCATAAGACTGTCAATGAACACAAAGGCCACCCTATATACGCTGTTCTATGTACAAAAAATCTTATGTATATACATATATATATATATATATATATATATCTATATATATATATATATATATATATATATATATATATATATATATAAACAGTCACACTAAAAAGCAAGGGATACCATGCCAAACATTGGCGTGATCATTGGAACCACTTCAAGGCACATTTAAAGTTGAAAGACTCATTTAAACCTGGAGAAAATTCTGCTTTTAACCACAGCTGCCATTTTAATTCCTGTAACTGCAATTTACAATTGGAATCCCCAAAGAACAGTTTAATTTGTTCCAATACTATGAACTTAAAAGACCCAAAATGTGTACACAAAGCACTGTGTTTACTGAGAGCATTCATGTGGTCATTATTCCTTATGGCACCATAATGTTCCTTTATTCTGTCACTCAACCTACGGACAGTTTTACCAACATAAAAACTTGAACAAGTTGAACAGACTGCACAATACACCACCATGCTAGTGTTACAGTCAAACCCCTCTTTGAAGGACACTCTGACATTACAATGTGTAAAAGTATATGATTCACCTTCAAGAATATATTTACAGCATACGCATTTCCCACATGTATGCATTCCATTGGGTTTCAAAACGTTGATAACAGGAGCTAACTGAAATTGATTATCTTTATTTTCAAAGAACGTTTTCAAGGTCTTTGTTTTCTTATATGAAAACATAGGTTCAGAACCTAAAATTGTTCTAATGTTTGGGTCACATAATAAAATCTTCCAGTTATTTAGCAAAACAAGCCTAAGGTCATTTAAGTATTTTAATATTCATGAGCTAAGTAATGCTATATTATACTTAAATCCCTTGACATTTGATCCATTCTGAAGAAGTTCTGATACCAAATAAAAGGAACGAAAACTTAAGGAATCACTGTGGGCTGCATTTTTTCACCTTATTCATATTTGTTATTTTATTTTTTTCCAAAACAGCTATTAGAAGGTTTTGCTGCATCTATTAATCTTTCTTCTAAATAATTATCATTTTTATAAGTATATATATATATATATATATATATATATATATATATATATATATACACTCAAATATATATATATACACTCAAATATATACATATACACAGCAATATATGTCTACACATATACAGATATAGATACATATGCACATATACTTATGGATATCTACATATATATTGACAGTAATAGGTATATCAGAATAAATATGTATGCACATATAGTTATAGATATCTACATATATATCTACATAAATAGGTATATCTGTACACAGGATGTGCATACCTACATAGCTATATATACATATATCTATACACACACACACACACACACACACACACACACACACACATATATATATATATATATATATATATATATATATATATATATATATACAAAGAGATCTACACATGGCCATATTTGTGATGCACTATACAGATGTGTATACAGACATATGTATGAATATACATGTGTATGTACATGTAGACATATATCAACATATGTATATGTATATATCCATATTCCTGCTATGTGTAAACATCACAGTTGTGTATACCTTCCCAGATGTATCTCACCATATATATCTGATATGTGTACATTATGATAAAACAACATATGTGATGTAACAGTCATATTAATAACAAGTACTACACAATTGTGGAAGTAAAAGCAATTGTTCAATACTAATCAATATGTGTATTGACAGATATATTGGAAAAACAACAGCTGACATTACAGTGGTCATGGTGTATTGGTTAAATGTTGTGACTAAAATGTACAGGGTCCTGGGTTCAAGACCTGCCAGGGCTGTTCAATTTATTGCTGGGCAGAACAAAGGCTTTTGGATACAAAGTGGTTAAGGCAGTTTTGAGGAGCTTTAAGCGTGTTTGCATGGGTTTGTGTGAAGCTAAGTGGTGCTGAGCTATGAGTAAATGTGAGGGTGCTTACACAGTGTAGGCTTCACTTACCAGTGTGCAAATCAGCTTTGGAGCAATGTTGATACCTGCTAGGCATGGCTTAACCCTGGTAACCAGTTCTCACCACCCAGTCCGATAACATAGCAGAGTAATAACATCTGTAATAAGTGTATGTAATGCCATGTACAATACATGCACCTATGTGCTGTCAGTACAGTAGCAAGCAGTGTGAGTGTCATGTCTGGGGCACACAAATATATGAAGTCTGAACAGCACTGTTATCCATGTGAATGTGCTACATACAGGGGTAGTAGCCCAGGGTACGTGCTGTCACACTGGCATGTAGTGTATCATGGCGGTACTACTGTTGACAGTGCTTTCCATGCAAGAGTAGAGGGTTAAATGTAGTACTGGCAACAGGTACACATGCAGCTATAGCTGGACTCTGAGGCCTCCCTGTTGTGTCCCTGGTGTGTGAGCTCTGTCACAGTATATATCCCCTACTGGATAATGATCCAACATGTGAAATATAACTGTAGACTACCTTCTGTACAGAACATGTTAGTGAGGGCTTCCAACATGTAGTTATGGCATACATATTGTTGACAAATGTCTATCTGTCAACATATTCATCCTACTGCATAGCTACTTGCCAAGCTGATGACTGTCAGTCCCTGTACAGATGTGCAGATGGCAGGTAACCAGCTGGGATATGTACAGGCAACCTATGCTTGATTGACACTGACACGTCTGCTCAGCTGTGTAAGAACTGACACATATAGGAGACAACACCCTGTACGCACCACATGCCATGGGTACCTCTGATACACTACCACAGTCAACAGAACATGCTTGGATACAGGTCTCCATCACAGAAACTAACCATGTGTTGTAAGACATGTTGCATACATGTCATCATGATCACCTCAGTGGCCATGTGCAGGAGGCACCCAGAGGATTAGCTGATGCATGTCATTCTCACCCTGGGGGTCACCACAGAGGTGTCTGTTGATAGATTGCCTGCTGCTACATGGCAAGTGACAGGATACCACTGTACACACATCCCCTACACAGCCCATCTCTCCATGGACATAGCTAGGTACACATCTAAGACCACCTGCAGTGATGCACCCCAGTACTGACACATGTGTACATGTGCATTACTGAGGATAGCAGTGTCTGTGTGTTAGTACACCTGTACTTGGGAATTCCATGAGGGCCTTCACAACCACCGCAACACCCATTGCGATAGCCAGTTGTGGCTGCTGCTGTATAGGACATTACATGTACCCTGTTATGCTCCTCTCCCTACTGGCTACACAAGCCTTGCAGTACCAGGACAATAGTGTTGTACAAATGGGTCGATAGGCATGGGATACCCATTGAGTTCTGGCAAATGTGTGTATGTGTGCATGTCCATATATCTGTAGGGTACAGCATTCCAAGGCCACATACTCCTATTACAATACCCATTGCCACACAGTAGTACAGATAGTGCTGTTGCTGCCCATAGGTGAGGCACGACAATGCAACACCCTACTATGCCTGTGGCATGTGCATTAGAAGCATATCCCTGTACTACCACTGTTGGGATATACAATGGGTTGTATCACAGTCATGGGCAATGTGTGATAGTGGGTATGTCAGTGTGTCATCATGGGTTTCAGGGAGTACAATATCCACTGGGGGATGTGGGTGCTGTGTACACTGTCATTACACCAAGGCACACCCGGTATATGTCCCATGTGCCACTTTATGGTGACCACTGTCACCATCAACCATACAGGTAACTGATACCACAATCCAGCCCAGTTATGCATATGTTGTGTGCAGCCTACTTGTAATACATTGGACAAGTTAGTTAGCAGCGATAGGCCCAGGTCTCTCAGACATGTGTCTGCCTGTTATGTGTCTGTTAATGTGTATACGATGGTATGTCACCCTATGTATTGTCCATATACAACCATTACATCCCCCATTAGCATACTGTACATGTCTGGTGATGTTCTACATATAACCTAGAACTCACCTCACCCTAAATGTTGTGTGGTGTGTGCAATGAAAGCCACACACTTCAGCAGCACTACATACCTAGGTAGGGGTCTAGTCCCAGTGTTGCCAAGTAAGAGTGTGCGTGTATGTGGATGGGTCTACATCAGGTTGCAGATTATACATGACCCAGTGGGTCACCTGTCCATGTGGCACAGGCAATAACTGTTATACAAACCTGTAACATGTGATCAACTGTACCCCAGATATGTCACAGCCATGGTGTCACCACAGTGCCATACCCCATTGTGGAATGTGACTGCAGACCATCCTCCTGCTGACACATGTACACCCACAACACAAATGGATAACATTATGAAGACCACAATCAACCAGTGTTACAAACAGCTATAATGCATCATTGCTAGATAGCGACACTACTTGACATGTATGCATTAAACTTTACTCCTGACAAAATGTTACACTGCAGTACTTTGGTACACTGTAGTACAATCAATGTGTGCATCAGAACCATATTAGCCTCTCCCTAAATTGATGTTATGGATGACAGGGATGTTGCACAGGTATCATCATATGCACAGGGTGTGTTGTTGGTTTGCCAGAGGCCGAGAGTGGGCCATACATTTGACATCATGTGTGTGGGTGAGGGGTGTAATGAGGTGAACTGGGCATGGTGATGTGGTGATTCTAGGTATGGGGCTGTCCTAGGTGTGTTTGTATAGTGTTTGGGTATGTATGCACACAGTTCTGCCATGTGGCTGCCCTATACAGGTGTTTATGGACAGCTGCAGACCATACCTGGCAGGGTGTGCAGTTCACTGCCTCCGGCTATGGACATGTGGACTGTGCCTGCCAGGGGTTCCATGGGCATGTCCAGGTACAGGCCTCAATGTACTACTCTCCCCTGATGATGATAGATGTCTGCTGGAACCAGGTCCCTCCTGGGACTGTCCAGGACCACGTGTTCATGGCCTGCTTTGGTCTTGTGTGGACAGCACTCCCCCGCAGTGCTGGGGCTGGTACTGCCACAACATGAGCTCCTTGGTGTCCTACAACATCCACATTCACCACCAGCTGTTGGTGTTGCTGGCCTACATCCATGAGGCCATTGCCACACTCCCACCACATGTTCAAGCAAGGACAAACCATGGTAGATGAGGCCCATCATCTCACCAGTCTGTCTATCCATGAGCTTGGTATAAGCAAGGATGGCACCGGACAGTTCACGGAAGTTGTCACTTGCAGATGTGAGAGCAGCCCTCTGCAGCCTCAGACCCTGTCTGGTGTGACGTTCCATATGTGACTGCACCACCATGACAGCCTGAAACATGTGTGTGGTGGTACCAGCTGTGGTACGACTGACTGCCAGGGTCATGATGACCAGCGGCCCTACCATGAGCACCATGGGTCGTCTGCCTATGTGGTGCCCTGATGGACATTTGGCTATGCCTGCTGTGACCAGACACAGTAGGCATGGATACCACACTCTCCTGTGCACTGCCACCAACCGTCAGCTGTCCCTCCACTATGGCTACTGGTGATGGGGTATGTATAGGCACTGACACTGTGTGCGGGATTGGGTTGGCTAAAAGGGGAATGTCAAATGATGACACTGTTTCATCCCCTGACAACCCCACCTCTGCCTCAACAGTACTATCATCATCTTCGGTGTCTGTAAGGATACCAACATCAGATTGCATTGCAGGAGTGACTCTGACCTCCTCACCACCTGTGGGGGAAAACAAGAAACACAGTTTAAGACCTGTACAACATTGCATAACAGTACACACATACACACACACACGCGCACACACACACACACACACACACACACACACACAGACAGACACACGCACAAACAGGCACACACCACCTTAATACCTACCTGTCCTTGACTTTACAGACAGTCCCACATTTGTTCACATGCGTTCTCCATCCTGCATCACACTTGGTGACATACACTCATTAATACCACTCATTTCTGTATCATTCCAATAAATGCTTAGACAAGTGATCACAACACAAGACCTGTTACTCCATTACCTCCTTGACCTGAGTGGAGTGGTTTTACATGGCCTCACTGCTGTCATTCAGTGTTCACCCTGTGTATGTCCTGACATCATCAGCATGGCCCCTATATGTGAGGAGCTACTATGTTCACTGCATAATGTCAAGCACTGGAGTGTCATGTGTAACTATTGCTCAGTACATGCCAGACATGCTACTCAATCAACTTATCATGTGAAAACTGTAATATATGGGTACACTCCCTGGTGTTGTCTAGTAATTCCCCAATGCATCTGTAGTGCTGCATATGCGGTTTGTCATTCACCTCTCTGCTGAATGCAATATTAAGGGTATACCTGGTGTCTACCTTCCCTCCCAGTGCATGTTCCATACTACAGACCTTATTATACTATTAGCTGTCCTGTGATTACATACATGACAAGTATTCCTGGTGTGTCATATGTCAATTTATGTCCATGTACTGCACGATCCCAAAGGAAAGTACTGCTGTATGAACAACCCAACAATCACACTTGTGCATACATGGACACCCACACAAACACACACACACACACACACACACACACACACACACACACACACACACATCCTACATGCATCAAACTCCCTCCACTTCATCAGAGTGACCCTACAGACAAAATAACCACACACACACACACACACACACACACACACACACACACACACACACACACACACACACACACACACACACACACACACACACACACACACACATACATACACGCACACACACACACACACACACACACACACACACACACACACACACACACACACACACACACACACACACACACACACAGGTGAGGGTGCACAAAGATAGTACACACAGTCCTATTACCCATCTGTCAACATGCATAACATATGGTACACAACAGCATGCAGTGCAGCTATAGTCAATCCATACTAGCAACAGTATACATATGTGTGATGCATGTGCTGTGTTAGGTGATACCCTTTCCCCTGGATACCACTGCACCCATGTACACAGTATTACTGTGCACCTGTTCTGCACCCTGCCATGTACTGTGCACCAAACCTCACAGGTGTACAACCCATTGCTGAATGTGTAGTACTGTGTCAGTTATGTCAGCTCTAATGCTCACAGCCCCTATATTTTCCAGCAACACATACCTGGGATGATATGTGGACAAATGTCATTTGTGAATGCCTGATGTCTGGTTTGCAGATCTCAACATCAGCAGACCATATATGACGAATCCAATACTACTACACTGACAACCGTCAGACTATACCATGGCTATGGGGAGTGTACACACCCTTATTGATATGACTCACCCTTCCTTGATCTGCCATGGGACCACATCACCACATAAATTAACAGTACATGAGCCCAATATGTGATGTATGCCCTGTGCATTTACATGCAGTGTCTATGGAATGTGTTAGGTGTGCGGATGCTGACCGCGATGCATACACTCTATGTGTGCATATGTGTGTGCACCCTTATCATGATGGTTTGTTGCACCTATTGTTATGTGTACTACAGCAGTCGCTACTCCTGGCAGGGGTATACTAGCATGGGCCATCTGCATTTGCCAGTGTATGTTCAGTCTGCCCTACACGTTCCCCAAATCTGCATGATTGCAAGGTCTACTCATGTGCACATCACTTGGTGTTCACACACTGCCATCACTATTGCTGTGGGGGTAGGGTTACATCTGCCACAGTTCCTGAACCTGACTGTGTACAGATATAGCCATTCTTAGCATCCTTAGGATCCCTGCTGCAGTGCACTAGTGTGCCATGCTGACACCCCCTCCCCACCTTCAGCCTTTTTGCATTTGCTTGACAAGTAAGGCCTACACATGTGTGTCAGTTTGCAGTGCCCCATACACTGAACACCACGTGTTACAGCCTAGTCCCAGCTAATAATGTGGACCACAATAATATGTTATGCCATAGTGTAAATCTGTAACAGATGCCATTCTACTATTGGTATATACACTGTTGTTGCACTGTATATGGGTGATGTTTCACACATGTCCTTACTATGGGCCATGTCTCCCACCATTATGTTACTCCCTGTGGACACATTCTGCATTGACAGCGTGTTAGTTATCTTGCAGGTGTCTGACATACCCTTCCAATACCCCATAATGGTCACCACTGTGATGCCGTGCATTTAACAGCAACAATACGTGCACATGTACAGCATTCTGGGTAGGTGTGTTAGATGTGGCATGGAATATACTATAGCCATTACATGCCCGGTGTATTGCCAAGCATCAACATAAACCATACTCATCAGCTTCAGGCTGCTGCCTTGGTATTATCAGTGGCTACACCTGTGGCATTGCTACAGGATGGGTGCAGCATTACAGTACATAAACAGTACATGTCGACAATACTACCATGTATGCACATCTGTTTATTACTACAATGCAGCAAAAAACTATATATATGACATGTCAGATATGCATGATCTACCTGTACAGATGCGCATGCATATGCAACAGTGGTCTACTGATGTGCCCTGTGGCCTTACCTGCATGCTCCACAGCCAATGTGTGGGTAGCACCCACCTCCACAATGGTGTCCAGCAGTTGTTGGCTGTGCAGATGGGCAAGTGCCATGAGACTGGCGAGGAGCTCCTCAACACGTGTCGGGGGGATGGATGGCATGCACCCTCCATTGCAAGGTGATCGCCACAGAATGCAGCAGCATGCCAATGGGCATTGTGAAGCAGGTCAGAACAATGATGCCGGACCTGCTCATAACTGCGGTTGTGCAGTCCAACATCATTGACCCTGTGGACTAGGTCATTCCACAGGGTGGCCCACTCCTGCTGCTCATGGGCAGCCTGGCCAAACAGGACAGGGTAGTGCTGGATTAGATAGTTTAGCACTATTTCATTTTCAGCAGCTGAGTAAGCAGGGAGCCGTCCATGTGACATCTTGCCTGAAAGACATAAAGATGGAAACAGGTCTGAGCAACTCATACAGCAAGGTTACCACAGTTCTTAATACACATCACTGTCAGCCCCCACCATATCAGTGACAATAAACTGCACACACAACTCAATAGGTATGGCTACAGCTTACCTACCAGTGGGACAGATATTGTATTGTACCACACTTTGTGCTATGTGTTTGTAGCCATGTTCCCTGTGTGGACACTATCATTGCTGGCCTGTTACAGACTATTCACCTGCATGCCATTGTCAGGGCCACTATGGTTCCATATATGCCTGTGGTATGCTTGCTTTGTGACTGCTGCACATCTGACATTCTGTGTTATTAGGGATATCTATGCATGCTGTTGTACATGTTCCAGGATTGTGTAGACTATTACTACTCACATATGTTCTATAACAGTGATACAATAGCATGTTTAGGGAATATTTGCCAGCAGAACCACCTCTCCAAACTCATCTGCCCATGTTACCAGGCCACATGACATGTGGGACCCACCCTGGAGCCTCCTCGTGTACTGGTCCAGCACTACCTTCAGGTGGAACCACCTCAGGGGATGTTGTCCCACCCCTGGGGGCACACACAGACATGATCTTGTCCCCCGAGGTCAGGTCCAGGGTCTGTTCCATAGCGGCCTCCACAGACACATGTGAGATGTGCTACATCACCTTGAGGAACCCAGTACACATTCACAGGGTCCACATGCTCCTCCTGCTCAGCCTCCAGGCCAGGCACATTTGGGACATTGTCTGCTGTTGTGAGTAGCAGTGGGTGGGAGGCTTGTTCCCATTGTGTCCATATTGGAGCCCATGCGGCTTTCACATCGCAGACCACACACACAGTCCAGAGTGTTTACCCACCACATGTGTCACATACCACCCCTTTAGGCTGTCCTCTATATCTACCAACCTGGACCACCTCCACAACTATACCTGCCATACTTCCCCATATTCCCATTCCCTACTTCACAGACAAGGGCAATGTGGTCCCAACAAGGGGGTCACTTGTGACATGCCCATCCATGTGGCACACACTGACAGCTGTATATGTCTCTGTGAATTGCTATGTGTGCTGTTCCCTCAAACATAGCATGCAGCACTGTGGTGGTAATATAGGGGACATGTATTTACATACATATATGTGTGTGTGTGTGTGTGTGTGTGTGTGTGTGTGTGTGCGTTTGTATATATGTAGATGTGCATATATATATATATATATATATATATATATATATATATATATTTATGTGTAGATATATATGATGTATAAATGTGCTTATATATATGTCTACATATGGGTATCTGTATATCTGTGGACATACATGTATAAAAAAAAAAATATATATATATATATATATATATATATATATATATATATATATATACACACACACAGACACACATATATGTACACATATACATACCTATATATGGGGTACATTCAAACATCAGCTACACAATCTCAAAACTCCTTCGTGCACAGCTGCACTGTTCTGCCTTGCTACAACACAGACAGGTGTCACATATGGGCACAGCCTAACATTAGGGGGATATATGGATATATGTAGGGCCAGATTGCAGGTAACCCTATCACACACCTATGGCATTCCAGCATGCTACAATACAGGTTAACCTGAGTATCTTGCAAGTGGTGAGCTGTGAAACCCAAGTGTCCATCATTATGGCATTACTTCCACTACCAGCTATTGGCCACAGTAATATACATGCTTTCCATTACACAACACACACTATGATGGCATACATCTTATCAGTCAGTGCTGCTCTGCACAGTTGACGGGTATGGCCCACTACTCACAGGGACAGACTCTAATGTCCTTAGCAGTTGTTCAGCTGAACATCATTACAACAACACCTGATGGCACATATAATTCATTCCACATCATCTATCCCATTATTATGGACCAAGTACTACAGTCAATTACATGCATATACACTTCACATACCTGCTGTGGGAATGAGGTCTGTTCTGGATAGTGTCCTTGTAAGTATTTTTTTTGCTCTCCTTTGGCTTGGCCTTTAGCCAGCTTTCTTTCTTAGTTTGTTTGATTGTTTGTTTGTTTCACATTCAATTACACTTTCTCTCTCTCTCTCTCTCTCTTTCTCTCTCCAGTAAATGGATTGAGCTGCTTTGAATAGATTTCAGCATGGCTTTTGTAGGTGATGCACATGATCAGGTGATGTCCTCTGCACCAATCAGTGTCCTCCACTTGCTACCTGCATGCAGCATGCTGTGTAGTACTTCCAATTACCACTATAATGGCAACCTACTACTATATATCACTACATCATCTGGGCGTGGTCCCTTTACATTTTCTGTATGGTGGACATCCTTCCTGTGTTTTGGCAGCAGTGTTGCAGACAGCAGGTAGCAATTCCTCTTACAAGAGAACTTGCACACTCAGGCCAGCTACATATTTGTATGAGGTTACGGAACTACAGAGTGTGAGTAATGTTGTTGTATGCATTGTATAGCACTAGTGTTACAGGGTTTGTGTGTACATACTAGTTTAGCATGGGATGCAGTCTGTCTGCATAGCTCTCAACTGTGGGCCTATCCACTTGATGGCCAGAGGTGTGCCTGTTATGTTTTGTCTGTCCACCACACAGGTCTTGTGTCAGATATATCACTGGCAGTGTGTGTGTGTTGAGTGCTATCAGTACATGGCTACATCCATTTGAGTTTCTAAGTTCATATTCCAGACTAAGGGTATGTTGCAGACTATCCTGTAACACCAGCAACTTGCTTAGTGTATGACAACACTGTTTCACATATGGGCCTGTGTTCCAGCCTCTGTCCTCCACCTACATACCAGGCTTTGTCAATATGACTTGCTGTCAGGGGTTGTTATGTAGTGGGCTGTGTGCATGTCATGCTGCCATTCCTGCCATCATTCCACTGCTGTTGTGGCCCCCACACATATTGTGGGGTTGGGTCCATATATGTGTGGGCTTCATCTACACAATACATGTGTGCCCTTATGCAGTCCAGTGGCCAGTGCATGTAACAGTGGTATATGGCCCTGTATTTCAGTCTATGGGGGGTGTACCATAACTAACCTAGGCTGTTACAACATGTGGGGGTATCAGGAGTAAGCTGCCTTAAGGTATCTGGATCTACATTACCATACAAATCACCTTGGGTAAATGCAGGCCTACTGTTTCCTGCCATACAGACTGTTCTGTTTGTCAGTGTGATTGTGATGGTTTCAGTTATGCCTTGTTATGTAACAGATACATCCCATTGTGTCAACTGAGGTCTTTACACCCTAGGGATTGTGTACAGTGTGTAGAGAGAGGCTGCTGGACTATACATCTGCATTACTTACTGTTGAATGATTGTTATCCTGTGGCCCAGTCTGTCTTTACTGTTGTACTACTTGAAGGCCTTGGCCTGAACAGCAACATATGTAAACCTTTCCAGAATACTGTATTGATTTATCTGTTTGACAGTTGCATTAGTCTGTTTATATGTATTTCAGAGTCTAAACAGCTATATGACATGGCATATACAATTGTAATAGTACACAAAGCTTTCCCATGTATGCAAACCTGCATGTGGTGTTATATCCTTTAACCTCTCTGTGGGTATATGTTGCAGGCAACAATTGTCATTTGTATGGGTGGCTCATACAGTGTCCAGCTGGTAAGGTGTCAACTGTAGGCATAGTGGCTGTTGTGCATTGTGTGCACCCTCTACATATGTATCTTCCAATACATATCTCTGTGTGTGTATGTGCAATTACATATATATCTATATATATATATATATATATATATATATATATGTATATATTTGTATGTATATATATATATATATATATATATATGTGTGTGTGTGTGTGTGTGTGTGTGTGTGTGTGTGTGTGTGTGTGTGTGTGTGTGTGTGTGTGTGTGTGTGTGTGTGTGTATCTGCATATATGTGTCTGTGTATATGTATCTTAGGAATATTGATTGCTTTCACATTGTACATACCCTATGGTAGCCAGACTGTACTGCATGATATGTTACTGATACCAGCCTGACATCATACAGGTGGGATGGAGTACTATTAACATCTTCTGCCCATGTTGTGTCGGGTCCTGATTATGGGACTTGCAACAGTTGGTACCGTATTGCAGGGCAGACATGTTTGGCTATGTGGGGGGGGGGTGGAATATCTATACATACAAGACATATGTTGCTTGGGCCCCCTCACCCCCATTAACGGTGCATGTGGTCATATATGTTTTTGTTATGTTCTCTTTTATATCTAGAGATATATGTCTGTATATACATTATAGATATGTATTTATGCTTATATATATATATATATATATATATATATATATATATATATATATATATATATATATATATATATATATATATATATATATATATATATATATATATATATATATATATATATATATATATATATATATATATATTTATTTATATGCATATATTTAAATATATATGTATATACTTAAATATATATGTATATATTTATATAAATATCTATATCTACATATATAGATATGTAAATATATATATATATATATATATATATATATATATATATATATATATATATATATATACACGCACATATACATCTACATGCTTAAATACATTTCCTGTACTGTTGAATGACTGTGCTGGATGATGTTTGTGAAAAAAACAGGGTAATATATATCTCACATGGCTTAATGGTAAATCAATTTGGCTATGGTGTGCAGGGTCCTGGGTTTGAGCCTTGCCAAAGCTGTTTGTTTTGTTGCTGGGCAGAACAAGGGCCGTTGGATGTAGAGTGATTAAGGCACTTTTAAGCAGTTGTAAGTGGGTTTGTGTGGGTTTTCGCAGAGGTAAGCACTGCTAACTTCCAGTTACAGTTTCTTATACTCAATTCAAAATTGCTTAACCTGTGTAGGCATTGCTTACCTGTGCGCAAACAGGCTTAAACCTGCTTATTGCTGCTTAAAAGTGCTTGCTCCCACTTACCCCATGATAATTTCTTTTAAAGAAAAGAAAAAAGGGTTGATAAGAAAGTGGTGAAAAAGGGGCACAAAGAAGGAAAGACAGTAGGGAAATTAGCTAGGGATGTGCCGGAAGGGTGTAGAGAAGGTCCATAGCTGCCCATTTCTTCTACAACAACAGCTGTGCATATACACTGAATTTGGAGGTAGATTTGGACACTCAAACCCCTGAGAGAGGGGTGAGAACAACAATAATATGTTGTGATGCCAATTAGACCAGATTACATGTGTTCAGTGGACACATATGGGAAATGGACAGCTATGTATTTTTTTAACAGATTACCCTTTTTTTCAGGTGAGAGTGGGATGTTGGGGAAGGATAGCAGGTATATTTGGGATGGTAGGTTGCTTAGGTTAACAGACAAGACAAACAAGATGCATAAAGGGGTGGTATATGACACATGTGGGGGTAAACACCATGATGGGGAGGGGAATTGGGAAATCGGAAGCCCTTGAGCCCCCTAGTGGAAACCATGGGACTGAGGTCCCCACCCAAGAGCATTCACCACAGCACCTTTACAGCCCCGAAGGTGGCTGTGCTGTGGGCTGAGTCGTAGAGCCAAGCTGACCCTCTAGTCATGCCACGCAGCCCTCAAGCTGGCATAGCAGATCTCCAAACTGCTGGTTGAGCTCGCAACGCACCATGACCTGGACCTGGCGAAGGGTGACAGGTTCCTGTCCGCGCCCACTCCCAGGGGTCGAGCCCCATCCCTGAGGCGGTCCCACCTGAAGGTGGTGCAGGACCAATGGATGAAGATGTCCCGGATTGGGCCCCAGACGTGCTGTTGTCTGGTGCCATGGCCAGCTGAGGTGGGACAAGTGGGTCCGTTAGGACCTGCATTCCCATATGTGCTATGGTGTTTATGTTTTATCAACATATGTGGGTTAGTAATAGATAACACATTCCAGGATTAGGTATAGCAGCATGCATGCATAGAGATTCCCATTAACCCAGACACCAGATATGGAACAGTTGCATAGCAAACAGAACACATGCATATATGGGACCACAGTGGTAATTACAACAGCATGCAGGTACAGTGATTGCACCATGCCACCAATGCTGGAGTATTTCAACATAGCACATGCATAAAAACAGATTTAAATAATTATCAAGCAATAGGACATATGTCCCAACATTACAGTTAAGTCAGCACATACCAGTTGAGTTGGGTATTTAGTTTATTGTTGCAGATATGGTGGATGGGGGGATAAATATGTCAATTAACAACTAGTATATTCCTGTAGTTCACATTGCTTTCCTAGACAGTGCTGTTATCTGTACCTTACAAGTATTAGTACACTACCCTGTTGCCTTACTTTGGACAGTGGTAAGGCTGTCAACAACTATATACATGAACTGGTTTTACCTGCAGTATACACCTCTTTCCTGGTATACCTGTGGAGGAATTGTTTGTTAAGGCTAACTGTTTCTACACATACTCCCAGATTCCAGGTTGACGTTATGCACATACCTGCCCATCTCATTCTGCAGACTCTGGCCATATCTTGACCACATGCAAGTGAAGCAGGACATATTTAGACTCTTGTCCTCTTCAACCTTTAGTGACTTACAACACTCTTATACAGGATTTCCTAGACAATTCTATTATGTAGCAGTATGGGTGACGGTGATGAGTGATACCTTATTATTCAGAGCAACTGCAACACTCACAACGCCATACAATGCCAGACTAAACAGTACCAGTAGAAGGTATCAATCTTTTATTTCTAGGCACAGTGTTAATATCTGATGGACCTGTGGGAGCAATGTTTGTTAGCACTACCTGAATGTTGCCACACAAATTACCAGAAGTCACATTAGTATTATGCGCATACATCTCACTCTGTTACTGTACACACTCTGGTCACAGCTTGACAACATTGGGGTGTAGATGGAGCATACTTGGCTTATTACTCTCATAACAGTTTGGGGAGTTGCTAGAGTGACAGGTTTGTTCTTATAGATGTGTGACAATCAGTTGTATTTCTTGTTTGCTGCCTTTACGTCTGGGATCATCCCACTGATTTCCCAGGGGGACAGAGTGACAGGCAACAGATATGGGCCAATTTACTGGACATTCTGAACATATCTGTACAGTTGTGGGGTATGATTCTGTATGCAGACTACTACCACTCCCAGGATTCACACCATGGCTGTGTGTACTAAAAATACAACACTTCATGTCCCTGTTGCAGGTGCTATTTGGAGTTTGTTGTCTGTTGTTTTACTGTTTTCTGTCTCTCTCAGTTGTACTAAATGAACTATGGGGATTACACCAGTCATATACAGACATTCCTACACATTTTATTTATGTTGCACAGTGTGGGTAAAAGTGTATTAATTCTCGTTTAAGCACTTGGGCTTCAGGCCAGCTATTTTACATTAAGAGGGTTCATGGTCTGCACTCTTGTGGGCGGAGAGGCTGGACTCTGCCCTTCTGAGCTGGGAATTTCTGGTTAAAGGCTTATAGTGCCTGCATATTTGAATTACTTCTTACTGAAATTGGTATACCTTGTTTGCTATGGCATAGACTAGATCCAGGCCTGCTGAATCTAGCTTTGTTTGTATTACTTGAGCACTAATCCAGGCATTCTTTAAAGTATTCAATTGTATTTATTACTGCTTGGCAGTAACTTGATTAAAGTGTAGCTATCATTCTAAGTCTTTTGGATTAAGCACTTGGGTTTCAGACCAGTTGTTTTACATTAGGAAGGTTTGTGGCCTGCACTGTGGTGGCAGGACAGGTAGCTTACATCCTTCTAAGTTGAGAACTGCTGATTGAGGGCTCAGTGTCTGTTATTCTAAAAGTGTATTAGTTCTGGTTTAAGCACTTGGACTTCAGGCCAGTTATTTTACATTAAGAAGGTTCGTGGTCTGCACTCTTGTGGGAGGAGAGGCTGGACTCTGCCCTTCTGAGCTGGGAATTTCTGGTTAAAGGTTTATAGTGCCTGCATATTTGAACTGTTTCTTACTGAAATTGGTACACCTTGTTTGCTGTAGCATAGACTAGATCCAGGCCTGCTGAATCTAGCTTTGTTTGTATGCTTGTTGTTTGTTTGCTTGTTATTTCCCTGAAACGCTAATTCCACTTAAAATGCGGCTTTTCAGTGCTTCTGTGGATCCCTAGTGATATCTGCATTGCTTACTGTACTTATTTCCTTGTTTCACTTGAAAGAAAGTTACTGTTTGTCATTTTTGCATTTAAGTTACCTGTAACACATTGCATTTAAGTCACCTGGCACTTGCTCACTAAAGCAATTATATAGGTCAGCACTAAAAAATTAAAAGCACTACACCCTCACAAACTCCCCTTGAGTACCTTGTTCCCCATTGGCCCTTTTTTTCAATTATAAAGGAATTCCCAATACTATTCTAGCATGTCCAAAGGTCAGTTGTCAATCTCATCTCTGGTCCAGATGGTGAATCTGGGAATCTTGAGGCAATGTTACAACTGCCTCATGTACACAGACAACCCTCTCCTCCAACCAACAAATTATAACACATGTGAGAGATGCAACCATATAGCCAAACTGGAGGCTAAGCTCTCTCAACTCAGTACTGGCGTAACCAGTCAGGAGGAGAAGGAAACCACACTCACTACAATTCCAGTCTCACATAGACCTACCACGACAGCAATCCAAACACATAAACACACAAAAACATACTGAGAGGCTCTAAATAAAAATCTGCCTAAGCAGCAGAGACCTCCAAAGCAGACACCCAAGCAACCGCTACCCCAAAACAAATCACGTGCAACACATAGATCACAAAGTCAGTGTGCCGAACAGTCACAGCCCTTAAGGCTAAACAACACACCTGATACACTTGAAATAGGTGACTCTATCGTCAGTCACTCTGACGTCCTGCTCACCAGGCTGAACAAGGAGAAGGTCATGGTGAGCTGCCTGTCGGGCGCTAGGATCAGCCACATAACACAAGCACTCAGGTCACTCCAAGGCAAGTACAAATATGACTCAGTCATTGTCCATGCTGGTGTGAATGACCTGAGACGTACCTCCCTGGACTACATGGCAAGAGAAATAGAGGAGCTCTCTGAGCATGTAGCCCAGGCCGGTATGACCCTGACCTTGAGTAGCATCTTACCCTCACCAAGAATTATGGCACAATATGACGAGATGATCAATTTCAACAATTGGCTTAAGTATTGGTGTCATTCAAAGGGGATCCAATGCCTGTCAGCCTGGGATGACATGCTCGACAAGCCACGATGCTTCGCTAGAGACGGCTTGCACCTGTCACCCCTGGGCTTTCGGATATTGGCAAAGGATCTTGCAACCCCCATAGTGCCTTTTTTAGGCAAGGCTCAAAAGACAAACCCACCTCCATAGGTATCACAAGGGATAAGAAACTAAGAGTAATGCTACTCAACGCCAGAAGTCTAAACCTCAAGATGCACTTTTCGAAACTCTCCTTAGCATGGAGAACAATGATATCTGTGCAGTAACAGAAACCTGGTTCAAGGCTCCCGAGAGTACGCCAGCACTACCAGGTTATACCTCATACCATGCTTTTCAGCCCCAAAACTTGGACTGAACCACAAAAGAGGGGGAGTATCAATATTCATCAAAGATACACACACCTCCAGGTTGGTGGCACAACACGAAGCATCAGAGACTATCCATGTGCAACTAACAGTGGGTAAAACTGCCTTCCAGTATATAGTCTGCTACAGACCACCCTCCCAAACCCAGGAATCCCACTCGGCCTTCCTGAGAACACTGGAAAATATGAAGGTCTCTCCAAACACCATTATATTGGGCGACTTCAACTACCCAAACATAGACTGGGAGCATTACTCCAGCTCCAACACCCTAGCGCAAAGGTTCCTAGAATTTATAAACTCAAATGCTATGGAACAACTTGTTACCACTCTCACAAGAGGGGAAAACATACTGGACCTGATCATCACCAACATGGGGACTCTATGCTCCAGACCAGAAGTGTATCCCCCACTGGTAAGATGAGACCATAAACTAATCTCACTGGATATTCACATCCCGACCCCACCCCCTGCCCAGAAAACCACAGTGAAAAACTTCTCTATAGCAAATTTCACACTCCTCAAAACCGAGGTGGAATCCTTCAAAGCCCCTGAGCCTGTGGAAAATACGGCCCAGACCACAGAATCCTTTATAAACGCATTCTATGAACACCTTCAGGAATGCACGGATCATGCAATCCCAAATAAAACCAAGACCCAATCCTCCAAAGGCAGATGTCCTGTCTGATGGACCCCAGCCATAAACAAACTATACAATAGAAGGAGGAAGCTACTACATGATAGAGCAAAATCCCAAAAAGGGAAGGCATCTCTGATCAGTATTAGCAAAAAACTACGGGCACTCATAAAATCATCTAAGGCCGGCTTCGAGAGAAATATTGCACAGGACACTAAGGATAATCACAAGGCTTTCTTTAGTTATGTTAGGAACCTGGGTGGGAATTCCTAGATATGCTCAGAATTAGTCCAAAATGACAAAAAATACACCAAACCCACAGACATTGCCAACATCCTAGCTGACAGGTTCAGCGCAAACTTCTCCCCTCCCACCAAAGGGCAAATATCTATCCCAGCAGAGTGCTGCCCCTGACATCTCAGATGCTCAGGTAAGAGCCCTCTCCAAAGCAAAAAACACAGCATCAATGGGACCAGACGGTGTCCAGGGCTGCATCCTACATGAACTCCAAGAAGAGCTAAACCCAAACATAAAACTACTGTTCAATCTCAGCCTTACTACAGGATATGTACCCAAAGAGTGGCGTACAGCAACAGTGGTCCCTCTCCACAAAGGTGGTGCCTCAACGGATCCTGGAAACTATCGCCCCATAAACCTGACTAGCTTGGTCTGCAAAGCTATGGAAATGATCATCATGGACCTCATAAATAAAGATATTGGGGACCTACAGACACTGGATCTTACCCAGTTCGGCTTTGTTAAGGGCAGATCCTGCCTCTTAAACCTGGTCAATTTCTTTGAAACAGTCACCAAGGCCATTGACAAGGGGAAGGTGGTCCACACAGCCTACCTGGACCTCGCAAAAGCCTTCAATACAATACCCCACTCGGGCATTATAGATAAGCTCACCAGCTTAAATATAAACCCCTATGTCACTAGATGGGTTGCAAACTGGCTCAAGGACAGAACCCATATGGTTAGAATTGCTGGAGCCATGTCAGACTCCAAACCAGTTACAAGTGGCGTCCCATAAGGCTCAGTCCTGGGACCTCTCTTGTTCGGTATATATTTCTCGGAGGTACAGGCCAACCCGGAAGGACTGTGGCTGACCAAATTCGCAGATGAAAGCAAACTCAGCGCCATAATCAACTTTCCAGTCGACACAAGCATCCTCCAAAAGGGCCTCATAGAAACAGACAACTGGTGCCAGAGCCATGGCCTCAAGCTAAACGCCAAAAATTGTATAGTCATCCCCTTTGGCAAAAACAAAGTGCCCACAAATTACCACATAGGTGGTAATCCATTAAGTACAGAAGAAGTAATTAGGGACCTGGGGACCCAAGTTGATAGCAATCTCTCATTTGACAACCACGTGGCCAAAGTGGTTAGAAAAACATTTTATATAGCCCACCTAATCATGAAGGGATTCACATCTAGATCAGGGGAGGTCATCGTGTCTCTTTACTCATCCCTCATCAGGCCCATAATTGAGTAGAATGCCCTTTTTGGGATGTACCTTACCAGACACCTGCAGCAACTGGAAAGCCCCCAAAAGTACCTCACCAAGAGGATCAAAGGGCTCAAACAGATGCCATATGTTGCCCGGTTAAAGAAACTCCAGCTCTACTCAGTGGCATACCACCTGCTCAGAGGAGATCTGTGCCTGACATATAAAGCCATGTCCAACCCGGAATTAATGGACATGCTGCACCTCAGAAAATCCAAATCCCATTGAGCTATGCACTCGAGAGACTTGAACCTCAGCACTGAAATAAATAGGACATGCTGGAGGGGCAGATTCATAACCCAGAGGCTCCCTTCACTCTGGAATAAAATCCCAGTCAAGGTTAGGCAGAGTCCCTCATTGACTCTCTTCAAGAGGAATCTTGATGAGTGGATGGGAGATTGTAGGTTTACCCCGGGTATCACTTCTGTGTCACTGTTAGACAGAGGCACAGTATACTAACCTCAAAAAAGGGCAGAGCAAAATTAATTTAAAATGGGTGGCGAAAGCCAAATACACTCTGGCTA
Source organism: Protopterus annectens (assembly GCF_019279795.1). Classification (NCBI taxonomy): domain Eukaryota; kingdom Metazoa; phylum Chordata; order Ceratodontiformes; family Protopteridae; genus Protopterus; species Protopterus annectens. The sequence continues at coordinate 943,656,974 of NC_056735.1, forward strand.
GGCTTATAAATGCCCTAGGGCAGATAGCCTAGTATGATCCTATGAACCTATGAAATCTACATTACCATATGATACCAGAGTTAACACATGCAGTCCAGCAGTTAGACCTTTATTGTCAGGCTATTATGCTTTTATTTACATACAACCTATATGAGAGTCTTCCTGCCATATTCTCTGGTGTATGCAGTACTTGCCTTAAACAATACAGGTTTTATACAGGCAATTAACTTTCTAATACTTCTAGATTTATTTCCTATGACAGTACATGCAAGAGTATTACTAACCTGCCTCGCTTCGCAACCTCTCCAAGCGACATCCATGGGCCTCCTGCTTCACAGCCTGCTCACTTGCCACTGTGAAGGACATAAGAGGTATATTTAGCCATACCTATCCGTAATATACATGAGCTGGCAATTATTAAACAAGTAGTGGAGTGATACACTCAGCTGGGACCTCCCCTGTCCTCCTAGCCTCTTCGATCCACTGATCCAAGAGATCCTCCTTTCATTGCTTCAGGTTGGCATAGTGATGCCTGACCTCCTGCTCACCAGTTTGGGGTATGCCAGTGGCACTGGTGAGGTCACGGGCGAGATGATCCCAGGCTTCCACTTTATATTGGGAACCTTGGTACTGGCCCTGCAGCAGTCTCTGCTCATGGTCTTTGACAAGGAGTCCTGCCATGACTCTGGACTCCTGGATGCCCCAGCACTGCGCCCAAAAGCGCATATCCTCTCCCATTCCAGACATAGTGACTGTAAGGGGAAGCTACAACCCATTATGAGATGTATTCCTGCCTGTTGGGTTTAAATAGGGCTGCTTTCCTGCACTTTGCCATGATTGGACGGTTTTGAAAAGGCTAGGCTATGGGCAAACCTGCTTACCTAAGTTTGGCATTGTTTAAAGGAGTATACCAATGGGCAAATTGAGTTAGCTGGCCTACACATTGCTTATACCTAATAAGCTGGGCTGTGCAATGCTTAGCTTTGCTTAATATTTAATTTGCATTATATTTGCTTTATGGCATTAATAATTTATTCATTACATGTTATATATGTGTCTGGTATCCATGACACACTGTATGGGGGTCCTTGTGTTTATTAGGGGACTTCAACACTTTATTACATTTACACCTCACATCTGGGCTTACAGAAGTACTCCACTTCACATATTTATGTTATATAGTAGGTTATATAACATAAGACTGTATATAAGTTCCATTCACATGTTCAGTTTGATTTTCCTATAGTGAGGATTTGTTTGGTGATACCTCGATCTTAT